>NW_024537519.1:0-89809 GCF_016647745.1 Suillus plorans
TTGAATTGGGCCCAGGTGCCGTAGCCGATCATTTGTCCAGAGGTGTCTTTCCTCTTGGGGTCTAGGGCTGCTTCCATGAAGTCTTCTGCCCAGGCTGCCGCGTTTCCTTTCGTCATGTAGGATAACACAAGAATGATTTTTTTCTTGTCATCAACGTAGACTTTGTCGTTAATGTCGAGGTATGCATGACATTTCATCATGAATCTCTTCGATTCTTCTCTGTCTCCATCAAATTCGGGAGGGGAGCCGATCTTTAGTTCTATTTCTTTGTTCTGGGTCGTCATGGTGTTCAAAGGAGGAATGGTTGGTAGCGCTCCTAAGTTCAAGGCTCCGATCAAGGGAGTTAACGAAGTCGTGGTGTCGGTTTCGTTGCAGATGGCAACGGTTCAGGTAATAAGACTTTAATCTTTTGTTACGACTGGGATGAGTCGAGCTATCTCTGTCTGAGTAGACAATCGGCGTAATGCCTGATAGACGTAAGTCTGCTCTCGGTTGAGAGATCAAGGTTTCTGGCTAAGGCGAGTGTCGCTGACTCCCTTAGAATAGTGGTTCTTAGACAGTAAGGTTGGAGACCTTTACTGAAGGACAGTGTTCCAGGTAAAACCCAGTAGATTAAAGTAAAGAATACAACAGTAGGTAGGTAGGTTTATATACCAGTGTTCAAGCGGAGCTTGTAAATGCGTTATCAAGATAGAAGCAAGAAAGAGGCGGACAGCCCGCTTGGTGAGATAAGAGATAGGCATGATAAGAGATAAGCGTGGTACGGACGGCCCGTTTGTAAGCGAGAAAGGGGAATAAGTATAGGGGTCTGAATGTTACTGTAACACAAAGTCAGCATAGATTTTGCTACATAAATATTAGGATGGTGTGAAAACGGGAGCAAAATGACGCACTCGTTCCACCAATTTAACAGATCCTCTCGCTCGTGAGAATCCATGATACTGACAACCTCCAGAAGTGTGCGATAGAATGTGCGATATGGCCAGTGACCAGAAGTCCCTCCAGCGCTGAACGTCGGTTGATCGGAAAGGACGAAACGGATCTAAACAGGATTGATAAATTCATATCAGCGTACAGAGTCAAAAGTTGTCCAAGTTGCGACTCACCAGTGTGGCAATATAAGCTATGGAAGGAACAGAAACCTTATTAATCGAGTGAGTGGCTGCATTGCCTTTGCGTGTGCCTGATCGTACTGAATTCGTCGCGGTACTTGGGCCGCGAAAGACGTGAAGATATCCCTATATGAAACACGCTCAGCTTTGAATTGAAACAAACGTGAGCGTCACCAGCCTTAACAAGAATCATATTCCATAGGAAGCCATGGAAAAGATCCTCAGTATCGACTTGCTCGTCTGAGTAAAGGAATAGCGGGAAATCGTCGGGCCTCGCTTTCGTAATGCCGTCGCGCAAATTCGATCGAACGCTGCCGGTAGTTTCAGTATGCTAGAAGTGTGACAGTAAGCTACATGCCTTGAATCATTCCAGTCCAAACTTGCAGGGCACAAAAGCTTTCCGCAGTCAGGATGCTTGAAACCGAGCATGGATCGATGGTCTGGATTGTAAGGTGGTGCAAAGGTGCGCCACCGGCCAATCTTGTCCTTCATGGAATTTATGTCCTCACTGCGGGAGCCACGCCGACCAACTTCCAACTATGTCAACTGGTCAGCAAGATGTTGATCGCTCAAGAATTCACGTACCTTAGCGCTGATGATCGCAGAGCCTTGAGCTCCAAGACGCTTAATTTCATCGGGAATACCGGGAGCTATTTTGACTAGCTCCCGGTAAATCTCATGGTGGATGTTTTGGCTGGAAAAAAAAAACGTAAATGATGGAAAGCAACCATGCAAAACGTAAGGAAATGAAAGAAAAAAAAAGGTCAACGTACATAGTGGTGTAAGCCTGGGGATCGTCATCGGCGTCTCGGCCGACACCATCGTCTAGGACACTGGCGAATGGTCGCCACATCTCACCCATGCGGCCAAAGATTCGGCCTTTTGACTTGATAGGATCTGTGTCTTTTTTAATGCTGTAGACAATCAGTAGTACGTCACAACCAGTATTGCTCACGAAAGGATACACGCACGATGATTTCATGAGATGGTTATGGTCATCTTCCGAGTCATCCGTCGGAGACTCGGACTCCTCATGACGGCGCTTGCGCGAATGAACTCGCTCTGGAGCGGGTGGCGGACTTGGAGATAATGATGGGGACAACGAGCTTTGGGCCCTAGTAGATTGACTTCGACCTCTACCTTTGGACTTCTGGGAAGCATGATGCGGCTGACGACTGCCATGACCACGAGACAAATGCCCCCGGGTCATGGGAGATTATGACTAAATGGAAGCTCTGTGAAATACCGTAAGTCTCGTAATGTTGGCTAATAGTTACCAACGTAAGATGCAGACGCTTGTAGGCACTTGGGTATGTTTATATAACAACTAAGTTAAGGTTACATTGTAATTTTTTTTGTTTGTATCGGTTTACCATTCAGCGACCTAAATATAACTCCTTACTACTCAATTGAAAGTCCGCGGCATACATTCATTCTTACTTACTTACCACCATCATTGAATCCGATTCATGCCAGGTGGCAGTACTACTGATCGCGCCACTGGGACGCCCCCCCCCATGATTATACAGTCCCCCGAGCTTGTGTCCACATTGTGTACGCCTGGCTCGACTGTCACCAGAGATCCCAGGCCTGTTAGTCACACTTCAGCCCCTCTTGCCACTCTGGACGGGCTAAGGACCCCCGCCCCCCCACTCAATAAATTGTCCCAACTCAAGGCCACCCCAATTGCACTCGGGTCAGCTGTTATAAGCGAACATATTGCTACTCTAGGCGTCGGGTGCGTATATTTTGAAGTTCCAGAGATACTAATTTTGAATTGTTTGCTATCTATGCAGCGTAGATGATGTCCGCCCATGGATCGCGCGGGATATCCAGAACTTCAAGAAGTGCGATGTTGACTGTATGTTGCAGAACATCCTTAGTGACTGCAAACTTGGTACCTCTGACTCGGCATCCCTCGGTCAATGCGAGGAGTCTGCCCTACTTCAAACTTGCCTCGAGGCCGTCTTACCCCTCTGCAACGAGACCCGCGCCGCCAAGGATATCAAGGACCTCCTATCAGAATAGTGAGTTGCTCAAGTAACTGTGGCTACGAAACGAGCTTCACCACAATTCTAAAGTATTAATTCACCTGGAGAAGTTCCTTCATACGAGCCATTTGTTGGAGCTGCCAATTGTGCGCTCCTTCAACTGAGCGCTTTGAATGTGCCTGGACTAGTGGGTTCCAAGGATTCCGAAGACCACGATAACATACTGTTTCATCACAACGACAAGCCCATACGCCAAATGCACCAGGGCGTCGAGTCCTCCCGCAAGCCTGATGTGGTCATTGTCTCTTGGGACACCGCCCAGAAAGTGCAGCAAGATGGAGATTGCTATTGTAAGAAAGATATGTACACTAAGCTGGCGTGCAACAAGCCCCATGGGAACTTCCAATGGAAGAACGTTCTATCGACAGTAGAATTCAAATACACCAAACGTCGTCCAGGTCACGGTCCTCCTCCACCTTCGGCTTACAATGTCATTCCTGCGCCTCAGAATCTACATTACATGGAGTATCCAATCGCAAAACGACAGCCGCCGCCTGATAGTGACTCCGAGTCAGAAGACGAATCGCCTATCGAACACCCTCCAAGACATGATGCTGGTTCAGAGCGTAGGTCACTTCGTTGTATTTCGTTCTTCCTCACTGACATGTTCAATGCAGTGAGACATGCGTCTGAACGAAACAAAAGTCAAAGGGAAGAAGAGATCGTGTTGAATGAGCGTAAGTCCACCTTGTTTGTTGCATCTGACTTTCTCGCTGACATGCATAATGTAGCGAGACGTGCATCTGAGCGTACTGCAGCGAGACGTGCGTCTGAGCGCATTAAAAGTCAAGGCAAAGGCGAGTGGACGTTAAAAGAGCGTAAGTCACCTTGTATGTGCATTTTGGCTTCCTTGCTCACATGCACACTGCAGCGAGACGTGTGTCCGACCGAATTCGAAGTCAAGGGAAGGGGGAATTGAAACGAAGTTCTGATCATTTCATCCAGGCCGGGTCCAGCAACAAGCGTACCAAGAAGGACAATGAGAAGGACAATGATGATACTACCACGAAGGATGATGTCAAGTCCGAAGCGAAAGCGCTCGACGCGATTGTCCAGAATGGTTTGTATGTCGCTGAGATGTTTGCGGCTCATGTCGCACGGCCTTACGTCGTCTCCTACGTAGTGGTTGGTGAGTCTGGGCTTTACTTTTCAGACTTATTATCCAATTAATGACTCTTGCCAGACGACATGATCTACATGTGGCGTTTTGATCGGGAAGATACAATTCAATTTGCTGGCATCAACTTCCTTCAGGATCTTCCCCGCTTTCTCGTCTTGCTCCTCACTATGCAGCGAATGCAATATACGCAGTGGGGCTTTCACCCTCTATTCGAGCCTCAGCCTGGATTTTCTGGCCCTGTCTATATCGACGATCCGACACTTGGCCGGGTTGACCTCACATTAGATGTCTCCAATGCGTATTCATCTCATTTTGGGCTGCGTGGACGTGCAACCACCGTCTTACCAGTGAAGAGCCAGGCACTCTCGCAATTGCTTCGGGCACGTGAGCATCCCAATGAACCATCTGCCGTCGACCCTACTCCATCCGGCGCTGATCCTCCTCCTGATACACACCCGCCTGGTCCTCCTCATAACACAATGACCGAAATGGTCGCCAAACTCTTTTGGCCAGAAGAGGCACGCTTGAGCGAGCCTGAGATACTCGCGAAAGTGCAGGCGATCGCTGAACGTGACTCGTGGGTGAAGGGCCATGTCCCAGACATGGTCTGGTTCCATAGGTTTGATGAGACATCCACGGCCCGCATCAGAAAGGCATTAGGAATGGATCACAATACGCAGGGCAGCCGAGTCTTTTACATCATCGTATTCAGGAAGCTTCAGCCGATCACAGACCTAAGTGGGCCTGAGTTTCGCGATGCATGGTGGCAAATCATTAATTGTAGGTGTTCGTTGATTTTGTTCTAGCTATTGTCTATTAACTGTGACTCTAGGTCATCGTATACTCTGGGAAGGTGGTGTCTATCACCGTGATATCAGCCCCAGCAATCTCATGTACTATCGGCTCTTATGCGGTCGTGTGATAGGCGTCCTCAACGACTATGATTTATCATCCATTCAAGATGATTGTGCCAGAGGCAATGAGCGCACAGGAACGGTACCTTTCATGGCGATCGAGCTGCTCACAGTATCGGCCATCGACGGCGCAGTTGAGCACGTGTACCGGCATGATGCTGAATCATTCATCTGGGTTTTCGTCTGGGTCTGTCTTCGGTATAAGGATGGCAAACTCCGCCGTAAGCCCAGAGGCCGCCTCGACCAGTGGCTCAAAGCAGATGCGCCTACATGCTGCGCGCTCAAGAGCCACTTTTTGCTAATGGTACGTCATGAATCTAGGACACGACCGTCGTGATCACACCTGGACAACTGGGTACTTGCACAGGCTTTACTGACGCCTGTTGCTTCATATTATGCTCGTGTTGATGTCGTCGCACAAGAGAACGTTTTCGAAACGTGGCTAAAGAAGCCTATGGAATCAATAAATACCATTTTGACTACGTTGTAACACCATGTATCAGAGTTCATATACATTTTCGTCAAAGTCTTTCTCTGAACCATCTTCGCTCCACACGTCCGAGTCCGAGTCCGAGTCCGAGTCTGAGTCTTCTTTGGAGACATCACCGATTGTCCACTTGTCAGGTCTTGTTGCAGGAGGCATATAACGATCTTCGGGAACAACTTGGAGTGACTGAGTCTCGTTCGGAAACCCGGGAGGATGCATGTGTCCAATGCCGGTCCCCAGATAGCGCATCATCATGTCTCTGTCGACATATCTCATGACATAGTAATTGACCCAATCCCCTTCGTCTGAGTCGCGATGCTTCGATGGTCCAAGCAAATCCGTCGTTTTCCCTAGTGCAAAAGCAGGAATGAGATGGCACGCACGTAAGACATGACTAGGCTCAAGAAATCCGAATGCCTCGTCATCTGAGTCCGGGACATAGCCAATGCGATCAAGGCGAAGAGCGCCTGGCCCACTCGCCCAGTCAGGATCACGACCAAACCACCTCACGCGCAAAAACTCCATTCGAGTAGCTTTGCGTATGGATGGATGTTCGACCATGACATGATGGATGCCAAGCACCCGTGCATACCAGTATGGATGGGGAGACACGCCATCATCTGCGGTCTCATGAGAAGCAACCATGATTGCAGATCGGTCGAGTGAATTGTTTGAGTGTATGTGAATCGTGTCTTGATCACGTCGAACATCATATGTTGTGTAGTTGATACTGGCGGTGGCATGATTGTAAACACGGTTGTATTGGAACCCGATCTCGTCGATCTCATGCGGTGTGAATGTCGGTTCCTCGCCAACATAAACATTTCCTTTGAGACGCCCAAGAAGATGTGTCTTGAGTTGCGGCAAGAAATTCTAATTGTTTGTTAGTGTCGAGCCAATACCAGAAGTAAGTAATTACCTTGAATGCTGGATCCCCCCGATTATCATTGAGCCAGTCACCTAACCACACATATGTTCGTTGGTCTTGCGTGATACGGTGATGTTCCTCAGGCGCGGCCGGAGCAGCGAATGGTAATGATTCGGAGTCAGCCATTGAACCAGCGTCAGCTTGTATTGCGGCTAAGCGTTTCAGGTCTTCTGACATCCGGCTATGCGCATTCTCTCGAACATCCATTGCAATGATCTGCGGCACTGGGTTATTCTTGCTTGTCCGATCATTCCAAGCCTTGAGAACTCGATGCTGGAGCTCCCCCTGTGTGGTTTGTCAGTGACACTCTTAGAAAGACGGTGCCTGACTCACAATTTGTGAAGTAAATGAATCAGTGGTGCCAAACATTCGAATTTGAGCCACATAATCACCAAGAGCATGAAGTTTCGACGTCATAAGGTTAAACCCCCGGGTACGTTTGCCAGACATGGCAAGGTTAGCATCCTTCTTTCTAAGGTTGTCGCCACGAGCTTCTCGTCTTCCTTCAGCCCGCTTTCGTGCCATGTATTCTGAATCAGTTTCAACGGTATTAAATTGACGGCACGTTTCCTCAGCGAAGTGCCGGATCTTTTGCCCAAAAGCAGTCGTGACAGTGTCGAGGACCTCGAGTGATGTTTCTGTATGCATGCGCAACTTCGCCAACGAGTGCCAGTAGCAGGTCAGGAATAGAAGGTCCATGATTGACTCATTGTGCGGAGAGGGTATCAAACCTTCGAAACATGGGATTGAGCACTAATTTTGGTCATCAATCTTCACTATCCCGATGAAACAAGAGCATATACTAACCTGCAGGATGTCCTCAAAATTATGCGCAGCCAACTTTTTCAACTCGGAAACATTGTGAGGGAACCTTCTGATGGTCGACTGGCCAAATGGTTGTATGAGCCGAAACCTGTTGCAACTGTTGAGCATTCCATAATTCAAGTTCTGACGTCACTTACCGAGCGTTGAATTCAGCGACAATTGTAGGACCTTGCGTGTGTAGAATGCGGATCAGATGGGTGAGTAAGGCCTTCCAAACGCCTAGCTCGAATTCGTGCATTAAATCAACCACGAGCATCATAAAAAAGTCGAAGCCAAAATGGGACAAGCGAGATGAGAAGGCATTCTGTAGTAATTCGCGTTGATATCAATGCTTCAAATGAAAAAAAAATGATAAGGCTCATACCTCTGTCGGAACCTGCGACTCCGGTTTTAATATTTCCTCCACCGGTTTGCTGGTGACAACATAATGTTTGTCGTAGATGAACCCACGAGCCTGCTTGATATTGTCCCTCCGTTCGTCGTTATCGAGGCGAGTTTGGTGGGTTCGAATATAAGAATCTTCTCGAGTGCCAAGTCCAGGTATCATGTCCTTGGGTATCGTACAGCGTGGACATGGACAGCCCCCCATGTCACGAATTGTTGCGATCAAAACTCTATGAGAACAAATGACATCAGTATCAGAATCCTGTGAAAGGGATGTAAAGTCTTACTTCTCAGGGTAATCAGCAGAGTAAGTGAATATGCGAGGGTAGACACGTCGACAAACACCGTCTGCACAATCAAGAACAATGCCATGCTCGTACGCCTGCACAAACTCGTCATCGAGAAGAAGTCGCCAGGCTTCATGGAAAACCTCGCGACGCAAATGTGCTAACAGTGGGTCTAATGCGCCATGGTCAAATGACCGTAGAAAATCCTGCACAGTATCAGGAAGCTGCGAGGAAGAGTTGAGACGAGAATATATGCTACACGAGAGAAACGGCCCACCTTCGGTAAATACGCAGCTTGATGAGAAGCAGTTGAAGTTGGTTTGCAACGGGAATATTTGGATAGATTGGCCAAGTAGATATAGATGGGCCAAAGCCGTGCCTGCCCAAACTGTGCAACATGAGTCGCGTCAGACCACACCATGATCCCCGCAATGACGCGTGGTAAATCACAGTCGGGTTCCCCTGGAGAGTTTTGCAAATCACGATCTGCTTTTAAGAACGCATCACCCGTGTAAACTTCATCAAACACGCGAACCGGAGGTGTATTGGGATCAGGGGACTGGTGAAATTGCTCGTATGGGTGCCAGTGGTATTGTTGAGCGTGCGGAGTGTTGCTCTCAATAGCGGTACGCAAGATATGCACTAAGCTCCGGTGATGGAAATCGCCAATGCAAAACTTACGTGTCCCCACAGTACCCGCCTCTTCATCAACCTCGTCGTGAACACGCGCTGCTCGCTCAGTATTCCGGTCCTTCTTCTTGGACGCTTTCGTGACCTTCTGAGATGTCGGTATATTGACAGTGATTGGATCATTTCGCCAACCGTTGCCTTCCAAAGGAGAACTCAAATCCTGGGCGAGTTGCTTGTCGATTTTGTCAAAGTTGACGCCGCGAAGATCTTCGGGATCGAAACCTGGATGCAAGATGACATTGTCCAGTAATTCTTGTCTAGTAGATTTGGATTGACGAGTCGTGTTCCAATACCAACGGCCGAAATTGAATGCGTTCTCGTTGGGATATGGTGAGATGATGTCGGATATGGATTTATCAGTGATAGCGGGTAGAGTTTGTAAATTTGTGGCGGTGAGGTCGTTCAGATCACTATCGAGGTCAGGGATGCGAGTGGGGCGACCGCGATACAGACGTGTCAGGCCGAAGGCATTGGGTAATGTGCGCACGATTTCCGGAATTCGGATGAGAAAATGCCGGAGACAAAACGCAGGAGTCTGAGGGTCAACATTTTCGATGGGTTCGGGAGGAGCTACGACCTCGGGCTCAACACAGCCCGAACCGTCAGCCTCGAGTGGGCCAGGACCCTCAGGAAGTGGGTCGTCAAATCCAGCGGCTCTGACTCTAGCCGGTTTTCGTATCCGTTTGACTTGCGATGGAGGGATCAGGGGACTTTGAGCCACTGACTCGGAGGGGCTTTGTGGAGGGGGTGAGTGCGAGGCATAGTACATGTCGAAGTCACATATGTCTTCCTGAACACAGGTGCTGGTGTCCATATGATGTTCGAGTGAAGATGATGAGGCAGGAGGTGGTGGAGGTGTCAATCTTGGTAGGGCCTCAAGGGCAGAATGAGTTAAGGGGCTCTTCGACTGATAGGAAATAAATAAAATCAGTATGCCGAGACCGACACTCCAAGTGCACGGTACTCACAGAGCCTTCACCCAAATCTACCTCAGGAGCCGGATGAATTAAAGCCTGGGGGTCCCTCGACTGATAGGAAATAAATAAAATCAGTACGCCGAGCCCTACACTCCAAATAAACGGTACTCACAGAACCTTCGCCCAAATAGGCTGAGGCCTGGCTGCTATTGCCAATGGCAGTACGGCTTGTGAGTGTTTGAGTGGCGTTTGGCATTGGATGTGATGCCGCAGTGACATAGGCTAATTTCTCCGCCTTTGCACGCGCTTTTGCCGCCAGACGCTTTTTGTCAAGCTTTAGACTCTTCTCGTAGGCACGGCGGGCTCTGGTGCGCACTGCTTTGCACTGGTTTCGATGTCTTGTCAAACGAATAGCATCAACGTTGTGAGCTCCACATGCATCACAGTCATATTCAATTGGTAGGCGGCGCTGAGGAGGCATGATGCCAGAAGTCACTGTGGATATTGAGGGAGACCCTGGCAGTGACTCGGGCTCGGACAGATTCAAATTGAGACTCGGACTCGGCCCAGTGGTTTCCGTGACAGCAACTACATCAGGAAAATACCATTTGACTACAGGTGGCTATATAGTCGCTGTAGTACCTGTAGTCCCATTTGTCAAGTCCCTTCTACATGTGGCTATATAGCCACATGGCTCGCTATGAGAGTCACTGGTAGCTCGTCATAGCAAGCTACAGGAGGCTACAGGCTACTAACACTAGTAGGACCTGATAGTTACAAGGCCAAAAGAAATGCCACCAGTGCTCACATCAGATGATTTTCACACATTATAATGTACAATTGGTAGGAATTGAACCCGACACCTTGAACAATTATAAGTGCATCATTTTTACAACTAGGCTACAAGACTACTTGTATATTCTTACAATAATAGAAATATATACCAATGCAATATGACAATATTGCGAAAATTCCATCAAGTCAATTATCACACGGTTCAATGAGTCCAAAATGGTGGCACGTTAGAGCACCTTCCTTTCGATTGCAACAAGTCCTCGCTCGACACGCCAACTCCACCGCAAGGTGGCAAGTGATTTTTATTTTAACGAGTTCAAATATTGACGGCAAGATGTTTGGTGTGTCTGTCATAAGTAGTTTGTAGACAGGTTAATATCACACGAGCGCTGTAGCTGCCTGGAGTGACCTGTAGCAAATATTTCTCCAGCTGACTCCTGTAGTAGCGGTGACTTTGGCTATATAGTTGTATGTAGCTTGAAGGGTGCCTACATAGCACTACTGTGGCTACAGTAGCTTGAAGGGTGCCTATATAGTGCTACTGCGACTACAGTAGCTTGAAGGGTGCCTATATAGCGCTACAGTTGCTACAGTAGCTTGAAGGGTGCCTATATAGTGCTACTGTGCCTATATAGCTCTATGTAGCTGTCACCAGGGCTATGGCATTTTGAGTTTTTTACTGATGTAGTAGTAAGCAGAATGCGATTATAGTAATGATAGCGGCCGCGACTCGGACTCGGAGGCTGACTGTACTACTAGTCATGGTAGTTGAACGACTCGGAGCTGCCATACACTGGGAAGCGTGACTTCACAGCAGCGGGGCTTGCCAGTGGGCTCCAACTGTACTGTAGCCCGCCAGCGGGTGAGATGGAGTCCAATGACTCGGCGGACTGAGTCGGACTCGGACAGTAAAAAAAAGTGACGACTGAACTTGAAGTCGGGCTGAAGTCACTTGCCGTTGAAAGTTGACGGTTTTGAACCCAGTGCGGCCAGTGAGTTGAAATGAGTAGCAGAAGAGCAGTGACTGACTCGGACTCAGCCTGTGTTCGGACTCCGGCAGCCTGCTGCCAGCAGCTGGCTGGCAGTATTACTAAGCAGCAGCGGCTCAGAGCTAAGTCTGTATTGCAAGATGATTGTAAATGACACAAGCGGCTCACAATCGTCAGACAATATGGTTGCGTGATTCGAAAATGTTGCAAGGTCACTACGTGGTAGTGACATAAAGTTAAGACATGGTAACTACTGGTGATAGTGTTGCAACATGTACCTGATTATCTAAAGATAGCAACCGATGGAAATTGTCCGGGGCTTTTCCTGATGGTCACAGCGCTAACTGGCCAGGTTTAGATATGATCTTGACAAAAGATTAAGATATTTGACCAAGAGACGCGCCGTGCATCCGTACTAACTAGATCATCTGCTACCATGTCCAGCTCATTCGATCTCCATGTTCAGACAACTATCTCACCTCACAATGGACAGGCATACCATGTAGAAACATATCCTGTTTCTAATGATCTACTAGACCGCACTCTCGAAACTGCAGCACAGTCTCAGAAAGAGTGGATCAAGACTACACTGAACGAACGTATCGCAAAAGGTCGCAAATTCATTGTCCGTGTGCTCTTGATAAATTGGTACTTGCAGAGCTACATCATTACACGTTCTCTAGGAGAAATTTTCTGTTCTTGCAAACCGAGAAGTACCAGCAACATATGATCACGGTCCCCTTGGACATCATAACCTTGCTGAAGAGCTATGTAATCAGATGGGCAGGTGCATACCTTCACGCGTAAAACATCGCCAATGTACTGATTTGGGACGCACATAGGCCTGTTGATCAGTGTTGGGGGGAGTTTAGAGGATTTTTACAGCGCGCAACCTACATGGTCGACATTGCTGAATCGTGTCTCTCAGACACAACCTTTTCAGACAACCAACCTGGCTTCAATCGCTCAATCAAGCGCGTTCCCCTTGGTGTCATTTTCGTCATCGCTCCATGGAAGTGAGTATATTTAATCTTAAAGATGCTCAAGACTCATCTGTTCTAGCTACCCGTATCTTGTCATGATCAATTCTGTGCTTCCGGCGCTCATTGCCGGAAATGCTGTCATCTTGAAGCCTTCTCCCCAAACGCCTCTCACCGCCGTGCGATTCAAGGAAGCTTTGAATAACGCTGGATTTCCTACTGATCTCATACAAGTGGTGCATCTCTCGCTACCGCTTACTCGATATGTCGTGCAGCATAAGCTAGTCGATTTTGTCGTGTTCACAGGCAGCGTAGCAGGAGGAAAGGCTATTGAAACGGCAGCCGTTGCTGCTGATGGATTCAAGGGCGTTGGTTTGGAGGTGCCGTATTTAACCATCACAGGTACTAAGTCACTAAGCCAAAGTCTAGCTCGGAGGAAAGGACCCGGCATATGTTCGTGCAGATGCAGACCTGAAAGATGCAGTAATACAGCTAGTTGATGGTAAGTCAAAAAACGTACAACTGTGCTGCTTTTTCACTGATGTACGTAGGCGCAATGTACAACGCTGGGCAGAGTTGCTGTGCAGTCGAGGTAAAAAGCATTACTTTTAATGCCGAAGTATGACTTACCTCAGCTGAACAGCGGATCTACGTTCACGAGTCAGTGTATGACAATTTTGTGAATGAATATGTCAACGAAACCAAGGCAAGTCGTGACTCCTGTAGAATATTCTGATGTAGCTTGAACGTAAGTCTAGAAACTCATACTGGGGGATCCTATGAACAAGCAAACGACCATCGGTCCGGTGATTAGCATTGCCAGTGCAGAGAGGATCCGCCAGCAGGTTTCTAGTGCAGGCAAGTGTTCCACAAATCGTACTGCCGCTGGCTGATCATATCATAGTGCAAACGGGCGCAAAAGCGCTAATACCCGAAAACCTGTATCCAAAGGCAGAACCGTGAGTCAACGTTTGTATGGTAGAAATGGATATTCACCATCTTCAGAGGCACGGCATTTGTTGCGCCCCAAGTCTTGGTCGATGTGAATCACAGTGAGCTTGTTATATCCATGTCCTTTGATACTGTTCTGTTCTGAGTTCCGATCAACAGCGATGGACGTCATGAAGGTCAATCCTTTATCTATCATGCAAAATCGTGTCTGATTTGATGCAGGAAGAGACATTCGGACCCATCATTGGCATCCAGAAGGTGATTTGATCAATGTTGTCTTTTAAGGATCGGCAATAAGCTTCAGCAGGTCTCATCTGATGCAGAAGCAATTGAGCTCATGAACGATTCGGAATACGGTCTTACCGCTTCCATCTGGACCAAGTCATTGGATGACTTCAGCACCCTCGCAGACCAAGTGCAAGCCGGAACAATCTTCCTCAATAGGTGTGAACTCTTTATCCAGATTACTGGTACATCGCACTGATTCCCATGCTTCAAGATGTGATTCGCTCGACCCAGCTTTGGCCTGGACAGGGATCAAGAACAGTGGACGTGGCGTCAGTCTGAGCAAATTCGGTGCGTTCCCATCGACACACAGCCCACGTTGAGGTCACTAATGCAACCACAGGATACGACCAACTGACAAGGGCGAAATCTATCAACATGCGGATAAACACAGCATGACCAGATCGTGGATATTAACATCGTAAAGTACTCTATTGAGATGGTTTCCGTACAACAAGTAGAATATGATACGGAAGTCGTGGATGTCTCAATTCTTGAAGCAACAGTGTATTATGGATACCTGCAGACAAGTATTGTCAGTTATGATCAATGCAACGATCATAGATGCAAAAAATGGTAGATCAGGACCCTCAAGCGTAAATAGAGGGCCAGGGAAATTATCTCCAACGTGCGGACACTCGGTCTGGTGCACAGCAATACAATCATCACAATAGAGAGTTGGCAAAAAGGGTATAAAATCTCACCTGTGAGCTTAGCCCATCAACCAAGAAGTTTGGGACAAGAAACAGCCATGACAAATACCCAACCGACAGCAATTTTTATGCAGCTGCTGACGTAAGATATTCACACGTGCTTGGCAAGTTGCGACTGGCAGGTCCATCGTGATTCGTCCCAGAGGACGTAAAAGAGGTGGGCGATTCCTTCCATGCACAGCCAAGGTGCAGTGGCTCTCGGGTCTATATTTCAAGGGATCCTCAACTTTGTCGTCCTGATTCGCATTACCATTCAGCACACGGCAGCATACAAAGTTTAAATGTGGTACACAAGGGGCGGACTTAAACTCATGATATTAGCTGAGCACTGTCCACTCATCCTCCACTCTTCCAAGGTATCGCTCGTATGGCCATGAACGGCAGTCTTGATGAGCTATTCCCCTACACCCCTGTCATTCCGTCCTGGCCACTGATGGGGAACACCTCGTCTCGATGTCTTGGTACACTGTGTGGTCCAAAATCAGATGGCTTTGGATTCTGGAATTTGGGGCACGAACATACAGGACCAGGGTGACAGTAACTCGGTTCCTTGGAAATATGGCAAGCGAGCAGCAGGACCCGGTCAACCGCTGGGAATGTGTATGGTGTATCGACGGGGGCGAAATCAAGTGCTTATTTACAATACCTGTGGTCGGTACTATGATATATATATGCATATCAGATTTGCGTCCAATCATGTACGCCGATATCCAATGCATTTAGTCTCCCTCGCCATGTCAGTCAGACAATGTAAATGTGCAGCACGTATGATTTAATAGTACAGTGTGGATCGTGAATGACGTGGTTGGGATATAGACTGCACAGTGCAAATATCAAGACCTAGAATCGGTTGCGCTTTCTTTGCTGCTTTATCATTGCATCGACCGCCATGCCCCTGTTATAAATTTATGAGTACTCAGTACAAAACACAATAGGTTAGGGAAGATCGTAGCAGGCAAGAGTGGGGATAAACCGAAAACGAAAAAAAATAGAACTCACTTCCGCCCTTTCATTCTCGGCTCTTCGTCTACATCCATTGCATCTGCCAAATCGACGCCACCTCGCATGACATTTCCACTGGCCGTCAACGGTCCTCGCTTTTTTGAGTCCTTGGATACATCTTTGAGAATAGCATTATATGCCCTATCGTGCTCCTCATTATCCATCGCAACTGCTGTGCTGTAAGAAGCGATCTGCGCAAGCTTATTGTCTAACGCGGAAAGGACTGAAGCGGTTGTCGAAGCCCTAGAAAAAGACAATGATTAGTCCAGACAAAAGGAGGTAAAATGAAAGCTGAAACAAAACATACCATGCCTTCAGGGCTGCAAGCACTGCCTCTGCCTTTCCAGGCTCGAGGTCTCGTCCCATTGTGTACTCAATCTCGAGTTGCTGCTCCTTCTGATCGAGCTTCCCGCGGAGGATGTCGAGATATATCGCATCAATTATGAGGTCCTCGAGGTCGCGGATCGTGGGCATTTGCAGCTCTTGTAAAAGGAGAGAGTACGGGAGAATCTGTAAGGGTAGTGTTGTAGTGTTAGTGACCAAGTGTTATGGTAGACCTAGACGTACGCGTCTGGTAGCGGCAAGCGATACGATAGACAGGTGCTTGAGCTTTGTTATCTGAGCTTGGTTTAGTTGAGGCAGCGAATCCTTATTTGCTGTATGACGGTCAGCACGAATCATGATATGAGATGATGATCCACACACCAAGGTAATCCTTGTATGTCCGATACGAGAATACCTGCAGCAAGGAGAAGAAAGGAGCATGCTGCTCGTTGTTTACCAGCTGTTTCGCGGAATGCAGATGAAGAGGAGTAACCAGATATGCCGCATACGACATACCTCCTGAATATTGGGGAGCTCAAGGAGCTCGGCAAAGACAAACACGCCTTGAGCTGAAGTAGCGTCCTGGATAAGTTTCGCTGCTGCTGCACCCTTGGCTGACTTTGAGATGAGAAGGAATGGCTCGAGCTTTGCAGCAAAGTTCGTTCCTAGCTCCATCTCCAGTGTCCACGTTAAAGCTCAAGTGTCTCTTCATCGATTTACGATTTGGTGTCCTCGTGAGAAAAAAAGAAATGCCAAGTCAGGTTAATCATGCTATCATACATAATGTTTTTTAGATATGAGCTGCTACTGATAGATACAAATATTGATGTATGTAGAGAAAGCTAAGAGTACTGAATTTTCAAACTCGATTGCTCCAAACTCGATTTATTTCTTGCTATGTCCAATAGGAGGGGTGGACTGAGTGGGCTTCGAACCTTGAATAGGAATGGTTTTGGTCTCCTGCTCCGGAGGCGCTTTCGGGAAGGTGACCTCCAGGACACCCTTCTGCATCTGTGCCTGAACACTTTCAGGCTTGGATTTGACAAGCATACTACATCAGCGACGAGCTCGTTCATCGTTACGTGTGATCGTACCTTAGTTCCCTCAGGGAGCTGCAGGTTTCGAGCAAAGCGTCCGAAAGAGCGCTCGCGCACCACAAACCGACCCTCGTCAGTCTGGATTTTCTTCTCGCCCGAGATGGTCAGGCGGTCATTACGAACTTCAACGTTAACGTCCCGCTGATCCATACCGGGGAGTTCAAACCTCGCCATGACATTGTCTTTTGTTTCAACGAGGTCCATCCTGTGTGTTCAAAGATGTTAGAGCATATTATTTTTCCCGTACAGGCAGGTGCCACGCACTTGGGGCGGATTGTTGTGGGACGAGACTCGTCGGAGTCAGGCCGGAAGCGCGAGGTAAAAGCTTCGTCAAAAAGACGATCAAATTCAGTGAATGGGTCGTAGAGAAACTGTGTGAGGGCCATATTTTTGGTGTGATGATGGAGTGCGGCAACAGCGATGTTGGCTTAGCTAGCCGCATGTTATATGTCGCCCCTATTGACCTCCGGGCGTTACTCCTGGATCAAAGCCTAGGTTTGCTATGATGCAATATATGAGTACAGGGGCTACGTAGCCCTGGACTGAGGCTACCCCAGCCTGCGACAGACTCAGTGGTCCATATCCGTGTTTTTTTGGCTTGTTCACCATGCCGACAACCTTCTGGTTCATGCAAGTGTGGTCCTTCTGATAGAAAACTACAGAGGGCCGCCTGACTATGCGACTCCCGGTCCTCTACGCATAGAAATGAATTCTTCATCATACAAGCTAGTAGCTGGTAAGTAGGTTTCTATCATTTCTGTCCGAATATCCTTTACTTGCTAGCTAATACGTAGATCTTACACTTAGTCGGACACCAAACTCGGCAAGATCTCCAAAGTGGTGCATATTGGGTGATGGACAAGTAGTAAGTTTCACAGGACGTGCTCGCACAGCTGTTTCCATCCATCGACGTGTATTTTAACTCTCCACCTTGAACTAACTGCCTTGCTATAGCCACACCGTATTTGTGGACTCTGATGCATATGGCAGCCTAGATGCACAGCTCGCGATGACGGTAAAAACCCCATCACATCAGACGAAGTCAGTCAACTTATCCATTCGACTCACACATCTACTCAGGGCAGTGCCGGCGTGTTCTATTCAAAATCATTTTTCTCTTTGCCTTCGGGCAGACCACTAATGACCGTGGTAATGACTGTCTGAAGTCATACTAGTATGTGTAAATGGAATGGGTGGTGCACACATATGTTGCGCATTGCTTGTTTGAGATCTGCACGCCCTCCACGAACGATTCACCGATGGCCACCTTCTACTCGCTCATTTCCTTAACTTAATAAGAGAGTTGCACCAAGCATATTCATCAACGTACACATACACGATGGAAGCAGACACAAGACGACGTAGTACATATTTGCGGGTTTCGACGGCTCAACGTTCAACCTTGAACACCTCTGCAAGGTAGTACCTAGTGGCGACAACTAGCCGATTGGCTGGAGATTGGAAACCCGGGTAAATTCCCAATGCTGGTGACTGGTTCCTTTGACATGATTCTCGAGTTTCACCTTGTGGACGTTATAAGCAAATGGCTCTGAAAAAAGATTCACCCACTTACTGCACAGTTACTTGCGCTTGGAAGGGATAGTACCAGGTTCTTGTTCCCGAGCGTGAAGCTGATACTGTACATGCGAGTGGTTGAATAAGCAAAAATAGGTTGCTGAGTACTGCGTCGTATTCTCACGTGAAAGTATTGTCCTTGGATGCAACAAGATCGACGATAAACGCCTGCCTGGTATAAACGACTGGTTCATCTGAATCCTGTCCGCGTCCGCGTCAACCAAAAAAGTAAATGAATGAATGAATGCCGATCCAGCTTACCTGTCTCGCAGTAGCGAAGCATCCATTTCCATTGTTGCCGCAGTTGTTGGACTGAATGCTGACAGTTTTGTTGACGGACCCTGCCTCGTTTTGTTTCTTGATCACCCACTAATAGACATGATGTGTGAGAGAACCGGTCGCAAGGTGGATGCGGACGCGTATAGATACCTGTTGAGCCACAGTGCCATTGCTGGTGAAGCCTTGAATCTGATTGCCTTCAGCGGTGCTGTCGCTCTTCAGATCGAGCATGAGGTTTCTGCCGACGTTTCGGATAGTATACACTCCATCAGAGGGGAAAGTCATTGGATAAGTTGTAGGTCGCTAGTAGGATGATTCGACAATGAGATGAGGAATTGACAAAGGAAAGGTTAGAAAACGGTGGGCTTTTATAGCGAGCATCTTGAGCTGTTTTCTGTCGAAACACAGACACGGTGGAGATAGGAGCTACAAATCTGGGTAATACAAGTGAGCACGACAATACTAACTTGATACATTGCGTACCGTTCTTTTCAAATGCTAGTGGAGTAGAAGGTTCCCGTTTATCAGTCTGGATTCAATTGAATAAGAAAATAAGGCAGGGGCCGACGGAGATGAAAGATGACGATTAGCGGCAGCACAGCGGATATTCTTGTATGTCATCGAATCCTCGAGTCTCGATGGGAGCAAGTACTGTGTGTTAGCTCTTGACAAAGGTAAAATTGACGATCACTATATAGTGAGGCAAAGCGTATTCTAAACACTGAGCATTATGTAAGCTGTGAAATGGTAAGCGTACAACATGACGTGAGGACTAATATTGACACCGAGCCTCCGGAAATAGCCGGATATATATGTCAACGACGAAGTATTTACGAATCACCGACCGTGGTTAACGTCCTCAGTTATAGGACCTGGTCTGGCAGCTTCCAGGCTTGCTTCATTTTTTTTTGAGAACTACCTTCTAGCTAGCTCTCGACTCTCCACCTTCACATTGCAACGGCACCCTCCGAGTCTGGCCACAGCACTCCGATTCAGCTAGCCTTGACCTGCTGTAAATATTACCCCTGCCCCAGGCTAACCAAAAACGGTGACCGTACTGCTCCTGGGCCAGGCTACACAATCTCTTCTGTCTCCCGCGGTCGCCCTTTCTTGTACAGTGCTTAGGTGATTTTGGTAGGTTATCATAAGCCAACCTGGACCTTGGTTCTCAGATAAATTTCCGCTAAAAGGTTTCGACTCATAGAGAACTTGTCTGAGAAATGGACACTGCCAGGTCCGAGTCTGGACAGGTATGCTTCAGTCTAGGGTGTTATATTGGGCGTAGCCCCTGTACTCGAACAATTTGTATATATTGCATCATAGCAGACCTAGGCGCCTGTTGACTTGATACAGGAGTAACGTCTGGAGGTCAATAGGATATAATATGGCGGCTAGAGCCAACGAACCGTCGCTTCATCTTTCATCTCCGTCGGCTCCTGCCTCGTTTTCTTATTCAATTGAATCCAGACTGATAAACGGGAACCTTCTACTCCACTAGCATTTGAAAAGAACGGTACGCAATGTATCAAGTTAGTATTGTCGTGCTCACTTGTATTACCCAGATTTGTAGCTCCTATCTCCACCATGTCTGTGTTTCGACAGAAAACAGCTCAAGATGCTCGCTATAAAAGCCCACCGTTTTCTAACCTTTCCTTTGTCAATTCCTCATCCCATTGTCGAATCATCCTACTAGCGACCTACACCTTATACAATGACTTTCCCCTCTGATGGAGTGTATACTATCCGAAACGTTGGCAGAAACCTCATGCTCGATCTGAAGAGCGACAGCACCGCTGAAGGCAACCAGATTCAAGGCTACGCCAAGAATGGCACTGTAGCTCAACAGGTATCTATACGCGTTCGCACCCACCTTGCGACCAGTTTTCTTACACATCACATCTGCTAGTGGGTGATCAAGAAACAAAACGAGGCAGGGTCCGTCAACAAAACTGTCAGCATTCAGTCCAACAATAACGGCAGCAATGGAAATGGATGCTTCGCTACTGCGAGACAGGTAAGCTGGATCGGCATTCATTCATTCATTTACTTTTTTGGTTGACGCAGACGCGGACAGGATTCAGATGAACCAGTCGTTTATACCAGGCAGGCGTTTATCGTCGATCTTGTTGCATCCAAGGACAATACTTTCACGTGAGAATACGACGCAGTACTCAGCAACCTATCTTTGCTTATTCAACCACTCGCATGTACAGTATTAGCTTCACGCTCGGGAACCAAAACCTGGTACTATCCCTTCCAAGCGCAAGTAACTGTGCAGTAAGTGGGTGAATCTTTTTTCAGAGCCATTTGCTTATAACGTCCACAAGGTGAAACTCGAGAATCATGTCAAAGGAACCAGTCACCAGCATTGGGAATTTACCCGGGTTTCCAATCTCCAGCCAATCGGCTAGTTGTCGCCACTAGGTACTACCTTGCAGAGGTGTTCAAGGTTGAACGTTGAGCCGTCGAAAGTGTTCCCGCAAATATGTACTACGTCGTCTTGTGTCTGCTTCCATCGTGTATGTGTACGTTGATGAATATGCTTGGTGCAACTCTCTTATCAAGTTAAGGAAATGAGCGAGTAGAAGGTGGCCATCGGTGAATCGTTCGTGGAGGGCGTGCAGATCTCAAACAAGCAATGCGCAACATATATGTGCACCACCCATTCCATTTACACATACTAGTATGACTTCAGACAGTCATTACCACGGTCATTAGTGGTCTGCCCGAAGGCAAAGAGAAAAATGATTTTGAATAGAACACGCCGGCACTGCCCTGAGTAGATGTGTGAGTCGAATGGATAAGTTGACTGACTTCGTCTGATGTGATGGGGTTTTTACCGTCATCGCGAGCTGTGCATCTAGGCTGCCATATGCATCAGAGTCCACAAATACGGTGTGGCTATAGCAAGGCAGTTAGTTCAAGGTGGAGAGTTAAAATACACGTCGATGGATGGAAACAGCTGTGCGAGCACGTCCTGTGAAACTTACTACTTGTCTATATGCACCATTTTCAAACTACTTTAAAGATCTTGCCGAGTTTGGTGTCCGACTAAGTGTTATTTGCTAGCAAGTAAAGGATATTTGGACAGAAATGATAGAAACCTACATACGCGTGTGCTTCGAATGAGTCGTTACCAGCTACTAGTACTAGCTTGCACGATGAAGAATTCATTTCTATGCGTAGAGGACCGGGAGTCGCATAGTCAGGCGGCCCTCTGTAGTTTTCTATCAGAAGGACCACACTTGCATAAACCAGAAGGTTATCGGCATGACGAACAAGCCAAAAAAACACGGATTGCATACCCCTAGCAACAAAATTGTGCGCCAGTGCTTTTTAATGCGCAGGCGTCTTTGGGGACATTTTGAAGCCGAAACAAGCAACGAAGTGGTGCTCGCCAAGCCATCCCCTTCTTGCACTTCAATATCATCTCGTATAGTCCAGCAGGTATCTCGAGGACATATCCATGATGAATTGATTGATGCTCTCTCGGGACGACATCCTTTGGTTCCCAAATTCAACTACAAAAACAATGCATGGTCATGCGTGCAGGATGCAAGATGGAAAAGTTAACAACAGCATATTGGGAAAAGCATTCTTCAAACGCCCAAAGGGCATCTCGATGGCTACCCAATGCAGTGCTATGTGTTCCTCGGTATCAGGTTGTTGCAGGGATCGGAGAACTCTGCTGTTGGGAAAGCAGCGCAGGAGTTAGCAATGGGCGTGACAGAAGAAGGGGCGTAATTGCGAGGAGACAATGTCAATGTCACGGATGCGAAATAGAACCGTGGCGCGATTCAATTTTCTGCTTGGATAGAGGATACTGATCGTTTGCATTAGACGGAATTTGCTGATAACGCAGACATAGAAATTGCATACGAAGGAGGCGAATTAGTAAAGGAGGTGCTATCATCGAAGACTCTAGACTTGGTATAAGGGTGAAACAAAGAAGAGTCTTTGAGGATCACTTAGACGTGTTGATGGGGTGGAATGAAAGATCAAAGGTAACAAATGTATTTGATTAAGTCCAGAGAGCATGTTACATTGAACGAGTAGAGACAGTTTTCGGGCGAGGACGCGCAGCGTCATCCGGCCCCGAGGGGCTAACCTGAGGTGAAGAGGTGAGCTGCGAGGGAGGGAGGGCTTCCTCGCATTGACCGGGTTTCAGGTGACCTCCGGGCCCAAAGGGTTCGGGTATAGAGAGCGAGGAACTTGCATTAGTGATGATGCAAGAAAAGGAGAGAGGAGGGTGGGGAAATAAAACGAGCACGATAATACTTCTTAGTGCGAACGGATGTTGTGGCACGGAGACAAGAAGCGCGATGCCACGTCCGACGTTCGCTCGAAGACAAAACTCTATTCCTCCGCTCGTGCCTCGTTACATAATAGACTACCCAACACCGCCAAACTGCTAACAGGATATAGCAGCCCGCCAAGCATGACAATGATGCGAGCGATCGGCTGGGGAGCAAGCGACGAAACAACAAACATGGTAAAGATGGCACGAGTTGGTTGGTGTCTGAACGAAGTAGATAAGAAGGTTGCGTACATGGTCAACCGGTCTCGGAGATGCAGTGTAATCAAGAGGAAAAGGCGGTGAACCAATGCTCTTTCCCAAAGACGGTTAGCTAGCCAATGTCGTTGAGTCCTCGTATTCTGCTTATCGAACTGATATAGTTGGACCAGCAGACCTCACAGTTGGCATAAATTTTGAACGAAGGCGGACGTAGACGATTAAGATCGCGAATAATGGTATGTACACAAGAACAGCGTTAATGAATTATGATCGAGAGATGTTTTGATATTGCAGACTTGAGCTTTCGTACTCTATCAAAAATAGCCGACTGCGGTCGTTCATCATAAACCTTCGCCAGACATCAGCAGATAAGTATAACAGAAGGGTGAAACAACATACATTAGAAGCTCATTGACATAATCCCTCACTAGCCCGACGCTCTCCGCGTCCATCGTAGAACTGGAGACCATCTGTGGTAGACTCACTAGGCCGAGCAACTCATCAGTGGACACCAAGTACGTCATGTGAATAAGATCGCACCAAGCATCCTAAGCAAGTGTTCTGCTCCATATATGGCGCTCATATCTTTCTCCTGGCCAACCTGCACCTTGGGACCCGTGACATACTGCTTGCGAATCTCAGCGTATTGTGGACGTTCAAAGCGGTAGAGAAGGTTTGCGCCGAGCGAGCGATCAAAGTAGACTTGCAGTCCTGAAATTATTGTTGGGAGGACGAGTTCAGGCTCGCGAAGGCTAGAAGACAGAATGGCGCTTGAGTTAGCAGGATATTGGGTATTCTCAATGGAGGAGCTGACGTTGTGTTTTTCCCGAGCCCTATCACATAATCTTTGAACTGCTGGAGGATCTCAACAACTGTTGGACGTCGTGGTACAGATACCAGCTTTCGGGTTATCAATATCCAACTAAGGCGCCAAAGCAACACGATCCTACCTGACTGTTCTTTGTAATCGCCTCCCAATCATCCACAAGTAGTACTTTCAGCACCTCTGGGACATTGAGTTTCATTTCCGGCTTCTTGCTGCTATCGTCCTTTTATAAAAATGTCATCAGTACCACTACAGAGAAAACACCACGATAATTGTCCAAAAACAAACACACCTCCTCTCTCCCTCTCTTCGTTCCTCTACCATCCTTACGCCCAAGCCCGCCACCGCGCGAGGAGCTACTGTCCTTCATCATACCCCCACCATGGGCCTTCCCTTTCGAGGATGACCCCGAGGTAGATGCAGCTGCGCTGGCCTGTGCCATCAGTGCTTTCTGCAGTTGCACATTCGTGTCATTGAACTTGAGGAGCCGTGTGATAGGCACCCATTCATCCCACCTAGCCAGTAGTGAGTAAAAAAATAAGTCAAACTCAAACACAGAGGACAACGCACGTCTGCTTCCACCCCTTATAGTGCACGAAGAAATGGGGACCAACTGTGGAGAGCTTAGTGTTGGTTTCGTCCCACGTCTCCGCTTTTAGTATCTTAGCCTCGTAGACGAGGGGCCCATGATAGCATAAGATGCGCTCGCTGACTGTGAACGACAAAGACATTCGCTGCGCAGAACTTTCGTATGCTCAGGGTTTGTTGGTTGGAAAGGTCAGATGTTTATGTAAGATGTTCCTGGCCCTATAGGTGCCTATCCTTAGAATTTGCACATTTTTCGACACAAGTAATCAAAGTAGCGAATGGTAGGGTAATCCAACAGTATGGCATCGCATAAATGACAGCAAGCAGTAAAGAGACACCCATAGAAACCAAATAACGTAAGAAATAAAGAGGACTTCAAGAACAAAACCCCATCTCTGAATCACCCATGCAACTCCACGCTGCAAAAGCATTGCAGCCTCGAGCTGTGCTTCCGACTTGAAGCAGAGATGAACGTGCGCAACATCAGCATGAAAGATTCTATGAGGAAATTGTTCAGCACAGGACATCCTGATAACGGCTAGGTCATATTGAAACCAACCTAAGCTTGCTGAACAGTCGCTGTCGGCCACTTAGAAAAACCTGGCCAGTATTTGGCCGGCGTCATAATAAGTGCCTCACAAACGAGGACAACGTAACAGCGGCTGCATGTGATCGAAGGGTTTCGTTATGCTAATTCTTGAGCCGGCACGTGTTCTGCTCGAAGGTCTGATCAACAAACAAATGAACATGTTGATTGACCACTCGGGTTTCATAAAGCGAGAATGTACTCACGGCTAGTATAGAACCTCCCCCTCCTTGTTTCCCGTCATCGTCGCGCATTACACGCTTCACAGAATCTCTTCGTCGTCCGCCTCGAGGGTATGGTCCAATCGTAAACCTCATTATATTCTATTTTCATTGTTTTTGCCAGCCCCTTAAACAAATCTCGGAGTCCCACGTAGTCTGGGAGGTCTTCAAACTCGAGACCTCTTGCATAGTTGAAAAAAATTTCGAACTCCACAGGAAGACCCACAGTGAGAACCGATGCAGCCTCGAGCTTTTTGTCTCGTATAGAATCCCACGTCTCAGCAACTGTGGCGCCTTTAATTTTCCGCCACGGTAAGGTGCCCCGGAGAAAGTAAACCAGCATGTAAGCAAGAGATTCTAAATCGTCACGCCGAGAGCACTCTTTACCAAACCATTAGGTTAATCATGGCCACTTGGACAGCCGACTACTATAACTCACCGATGCCGAGATGCGCGTTGATAGATGCAAAGAGGGATGTACCCACGCCATGATGGTTGTCCTGTCGATATGGAATATGGGCGCTTGTCTTTGGGTCTCGAAATTTTTTGGCGAGCCCAAAATCGATCACATTGACCAAATGTTCTGCACGGTCTGTCCCCATTACGAAGTTGGCAGGTTTGACATCACGGTGGACGAAATCGCGCGAGTGGATAAACTCTAGGCGCGATAGCTGGGTTGTTGGGAAGGCGTCAGCAATGCTGAGGGAAGAAGGCAGAAAAAGGAAAGTCCAACACAGCTTGGAGTCATAGAAGATGCTCTGGACCACAACGTGTAGATGCAGGACGCGCAACGGTAGATAGGACATACACCTTGCCTGGGGAAATACCGCAGGTAAGACTCACTAATTGATCCGCAAGCTGGAGTACGGTTTTCATTGTGAAGTGACGACTGCACATCTTGAAGAGGTCTTCGAGGGATGGACCCAACAAATCGATCACCATGACATTGTAATCACCGTGCTTTCCTGACCACATGATCCATGGCACCCCAGGACCACCCATGAGGGTCTTGTAGACCTTGGACTCCTGCTTGAGGGGACTGTTGCGTGCTATGGCTGGTTCTAATTTAATGGCAACTTCCTTCCCTGCGACTGTATGGACTCCAAGGAATACTGTGCCTATTTGAACATGATGTGGAATCAGGGGGACCATCGGTATATAAGCAGATAGAGCAAGAGTTACCGCATCCTCCAATGGCGATTTCCTCTTCAAGTCTGTACTTTCCACCTAACGTGAAATCCATGGTAACTTCCTGCAAGATAGATACTAGGCTCAACGACGTGGAGAACGATGAGTAAGATAGATGGCACCTCAAGATGATAGTTGTCCTCAAGTTACCCTATAAATACGAATGTGGGCTGAGAGACCCAGATGTGGCGTATTCAATTGAAAGGTTCAGTTTTGTGGATGCTTATGTCAGTCGGCATTTCGGCAATGACCTCCACAGTTCTTCCTGAATTGAAAATCACGAGACCGCGTCGCGACGCGTCACGCTCTGTGTTCCAATACTCTCCTCTTCACACTAAAATCTACAGAGTACCTACGTGAGGGGCCAGGGCGCTGCTCTGAAACATCATATGATCCTGCATGAATACACCGCAGTCACTTAATCACCGCCTTCTATGTGAGAATGCACTACTGGTACGTGCGCCTTCTTTTGCTGATGCGTGGTATTATAGTGACGCCATTTTAATCGTCAGAAGAAAGAAGGCCGGCTAAATAATTAAGAGCCTGACTCCACACTCCCGCTCCTGCAGATTATAGTAAGGCTGTACTACAGCCTTAACTTTCCCCACTACCGTGACAGCGCTCTCCGTTCGATACCCAGGCTGCTTTTTCCTCGATCGGCCAGTGAACTCCAGCATGACGTACATCCGAGTGGTGGGACTCCACTGTTCCAAAAATTCTCTGGAGTCATTGACAAAACGTTTTCCTTCCCGGTCGACTCCATAGCCTTCCCTTGCATTTCCCTACTAGATTTCAACTCCTCCCAACTAAGTGCGCATTGGTGCAGGCCACAAGTCTGGGCTATCCATAAATGCATTCCGGTGGGAGAACATCATCCTAAAACCACACTTTCAACTTGCAATTTTTAGTCTCGACCTCACTAACACCGCTTACTCAGTCCCGTCGCTTTCAAAGCCTGCTTAACCTACCATCATGCTAGTTACCTCTAATTGTTGTGTTTAGAACGTCTCTGTCATTTGGTTTGAAATATTTTAATCCTTCTGCGTGCCTGAAATTGTCTTCGTGGTAGTTGCCCTCCCATGCACATTTGTTCTTATGACAATTCGCAATACAGCACATTTCAAAGATCATGGAACATGCCTTTCTTCGATGCTCTTACATAAATCTCCCAGGGTGCCACCACGACTCGGAGCACTACCGCGCGCACTTTCTAAATCCGAAACCTAAATCAAGTCCCAAATGTTCATATCATTTTAAAGACATCTTGACCGCATCCACGTAATCGCTTTCCGAGTCCTGGTACGTCCTGGAGGCAATCTCTACCACCAGCCAGCTACATTAAGAGATCGACCCCAAATTTCTCGAACTCGCTATCATGTCCACAACCTGAGATCAAGCAGCAGATGCTCGACTCCTGCACTATCGCTAGTGCTAGTGCCTGCATATCCGTTCCTGGGTCCGTCGCTGTCACTGTTTTGAACCAACAAGCCGTTTTATGTTTGGTGTGTAATTCCTAGACGTTAGCACCCTGGATTCCTTTAAATTCCCCCGACTCTACAAAGGCGGCTAGTGAACTCTAGCATGACGTACTTCTGAGCAGTGGGACTCCACTGCTCTAAAAATCTATTTGTTAGTCCTTTGACTCACTCAAACACAGGAATCATCGTCCGTTTGGCGGAAGCGAGTATTAGTCTCGCGGTGATGCATAAACTTTGGGCCGTTCTCTCGACATACTATACCGCTTCCCTGCAAGCGTGGTCAACATAATCTACATGCGTATCCTTGAATACAGGACGAACTGGGGGTAGTACGGTGATCTGGCACCGTGATCGTCGAGAAGGAGAAGGACCCCGCAATATACCGTCAAATTGTTGAAATGGAGGGATAGGGGTTTATAGGACCCAACTCGTTACAAGTCTAATGATAACAACTCAAGATCGGGCAGGAATATGCCTATCGACCCAGCTGGTCATAAAACCTGCAGGTGGGCCCGGGGGAGCTGCGAGCCTATCAAAAAACATTTGCTGGCACTGCATGTATGATGTAACTCAACCAGCATACTGATCGCATGTATTCCTCCTGAGCAAGTGTTCCAGAAAGCGACATTGATAGTGAGGAGCTATCTGTTAGCATACACGGGTATGGCACTCAGTTGCAATGCTGAGATCTGAGACGTTAGAAGGCATAACATCATTATATCAAATCGATAACGGGGGGTGCCTCTGGCAGGAGAAATCCACGGTTACCGCAGAAAAATGCTGGGGCACGTACCCTTTGAATAGCGTGGTCCAAAGTCATTCCGTTTAACTTATGATTGCGAACAGAGTTACATGAACGGTTTCGCACGAGATAAGTAGAGAGTCATGCAAGGTGTATTGGCTACTTCTCGAATTGCTCCCTCACGAATTGCTTGATAAGAGTTGTGATTTCCCGTTTCACGGAGAGAGGTACACTTGCTGGGGGATGATAGAAGTGGTCAGTGACACTGGTAGATGATCGAGTGGAAATTAGTACTTTGCGCATGCGATAACAATTCCTGCAGGATCGTCTGAAGGGAAAGCGGGTCCATACTTCGACTGTTTTCTATTGGATGTGGGGATTAGGCATCAAGTAACAGCAGGATAGGCATACATACCTTTGGCACGGTGCAGAAGGTCATCTGCCCATCCGCTTTCAGAGAGCTTAGAGGACAGGAGATGTAATATTCTAGGTTGTGATTTTTTTTCAGTAGCTATGAGAGATATCAAATAAACACCCACCGATCCCACTCTCCATTCTCGATCATTCGACGGTGAACTTCTACATGAAGGACTTCAACTTCGGAGGTCAATTTGGACATGACAGTTCCTCAAAGCCTGATGTGTCAATAGAGTATGGTATCCACCATCAGCACCAAACCCAAATAAGGGTTTTAACGGTCACTAAAGAATTGCGAGACCCGCTTGAAGATTGTAGATTACTGCAGGATGCAAAGTCCTTGGCTACGATTGGAGGATATACAAAAACCAACAATTCAAAACAAAGTTAAGAGTCACGTGTGCGAACGCGTGAAGTGTGTTCTCGCGTCAAAATTTTCAAATCCACTTCTTGCCCACTTCTCGACATGGAAGTAATTGCTCATTGTTTCCCACTATGTAAGATATCAATGCAATGAAAATCTACCATATCCTTCTGGGCCGCAAAATAGCATTCCCCAGACTTCATGGAATACTTAGATCTGGCTGGGATGAATAGAGCCCAGTTGATGACTTGAGCTGTGGCCAGCACTTCGCTGACACTGTTTACATTGCATTAGCAAGCACTACGAGGTACAAAAATATTGCTCGCTCACTTGATACACTATCTGATCAGAAGACCAACATAGAAAATTGAAAATACTGTCCCTGTCATCTTCTCCATCACTACAAATCTCGCGCATCAGGTTCACAGTGATCTTCATGGTCCCAGGATCCCGGATGACTTCTGAAGATTCGTTGGCCTCATCTATAATTGCAGCCTCGCTGTGATGAATAGGACCTGCCTCGCGCACATCTCGACATGGGAGGTGATGATCGCCGGATGCAAGATCTTGAGGTGGATTCACGACGTCAACCACAGGGCGAAGTCACCGACTATCCGAGACCAATCATCTTCGATGCCATCAAGGACGCGCTTCGTAGAACTGTTTGAAGATTCTGGAATCATGAATGCAAGGTTCGCCTTGCCTGCCGTCTTGCAGTCCGATATATCGATATGGAAATCCATCTAGCCCTCGACACCTGGTGACTATTGTGACTGTCGCTCATCAAATTTCCGTTTGGATGAATGTCAACGCCTTACGTATAGTAGCATTTCCCAGGTCGCTTTATTCGCCTTGCCGATGCCAATAAAAGCTGATTTGCGCTTTGGACTGAATTCTCCACGCTCATATTCGTTGTATGCTTCGCTGTGCAAATGCTGGCGAGCATGATGCGCATAGAGAGCTTCGAACTCTAGTACTGTTGATTGCCCAGAAAGGCTTGGCGAAGCAAACCTACACCAGAAGGCGATGCGGCACTGAATCTGTGTTGTGTGGGCGTGGCCTCAAGGAATGCTTTTGTCTCGGTCTTGGAAGATAGCAAGACTAATTGGAGATGAAAGCTGAGAATCCATGACATCTCCAGCACATGCACTGAAATGAATTTAGCCTTTGACTCAGACAACCAGCTTAGTTTGGCATAATGATAATTGGTGAGGCAAGGTGAGGAGCCGTCAAAAGTACGATTTGCGGTACATCGCGAAAAAAAGGACGCTGCTCCCTGAGTGGCATCAATGAAACCAGGGAAACAGGCTAGAAATTGGTAGGTATCAAATTGTCCGCTCATACCATGACTTAAGTCAACTTGCTTAGTTTGAGCTCTTGCAATTGCCACTTTGCGTCGTAGAGCTGGAAAAAAGCAACGATATCCGCTTGAGCTTTATTGCGACGCAGTTCTTCTTGGTGCTGCCTCTCTTGTCGTTGAGCTTCTTCACGAAGGTTCACACTTATCCAGCTACTCAAGGCTGTATACAAAAAGGCCACGCGGATCTGTAGCAAGCAGATTCTCTACGTAGTATTGGTAATGATGCAATGATATGTGAGTACGAGTTAATCTTACGTCGAGTGCTTGGAACGCAACCGTCTTAGGTATAGAGGCCAGTATCAAGACTTGCAGCTATAAGTAAGAGAAATTCAACGCTGGCCATAGCAAACAAAAGATTCAGTAGGGACAAACAGCAAACATCCAGACAATTTCAAGAGTCGGGGAACAAAGAAACAATAGGCGCACCGTAGCACATTGTCCTGTCGAAACGCGTCGCTGGACGCCATATAGGCTTTCCAAATTCTCACAGCTAAACGAGATTGTACCAGTGCGTAGGATAGAAAAGATGGTTGATGGTAGAATGATCGATTAGCGAAATATTAATGGTGGGCTTAGAAGTCAGTTTCGTGATTCTCCTACGCCAGCATAAGTCCAGCTACATAAATCCATCATCCATGGCTCAAGCGAAAGACAAACGACTGGAGAGATGTATCGATGAAACTGTTACAGAAGAATATCTGGCGAGGGTATGTGTCGAAGACCAAGACCATACAACGATGGAATGAATATCAATTACCCACGGCTCCGCCAAGACAAAAGGTGATTTCACACATCGGTGACATCGCGCAGTAATAGTGACCAAAAAATGCATGCAGATTAACTTGTCAGCAACAATACTGTAACTACAAGCCATAACAAAATACAGCACGTGTGTACGATGATGTCCACATAGCAATCGCGATACACATACAGTTGAAAGTCCAGCGTGGTCCATATTCCAGAACAAGAAGAGAATGGTAATAATTTTAGAGTCCGAGTTCTTCTAAGCAGCGGAACACATCGTCTTGTTCATAGAAGTCGTCGTCCCCTGGAACCTGGGATCCTTGGTGGCAGGTCGCAGCATGTTTCCACCTAGAAGCAGAAGTAAGTCCATCGTTCACCATGCCTCGCATGTGCCCTACCAAAACAGTTCCTTAACCTAATGGCGATCATCGGAAATGTCACAAGAGATGGTACTGATTTCATACCTTCACCTCGCAATCTTTGATACTTTCGACGGGGACCCACTTCTTGCATTTATGACACCTTCCTTCAAGAATCTCCGATCGCTCCAGTTTGAGCGCGTGGCGGCGATTACTTGTCCTGTACGATAGTGGAGGTGAGAACGGACGTCCGGTTGTCGCTGACACTCCTTGAGATGCGAGAAAAAAGTCAGTGGGTGAGTGGTCATTCAAATGTCCCTTACCGTGCGCAAACTGCATATGATAGCTGAAAAAACCCGTTAAATGAAATCATCAAAAGACTGAAATTCTCTGCACAGAAATATTAGTATAAACGTATATACTGTGAGGGAAGAGTAAGTGACCACTTAAACGCAGAGAATTTTGTTGATAACCATAATTTCTGTCCCCGTCCACCGCGCAAAGGGCTTTCGATGCAGATTGGACACAGTCCTATCTTGGACCTACCTTTACCTTTGACGAAGCGCGGAGTATACAGATCTCGTGGATCTCGTGGAGGGTTACAGATACCGCCAGGGTGTTTCGAGTGATTGAAAAGCGAAGCTCTGCGCATGGTGAGCGCCAGGTAGCAAGCGAGAAATAACTTACTCTTCAGCATCAAGTTGCAGAAACGAGCTTATAGGATAACGCCGATAGAATAAAGGAAATTCGGGGTGACGAGAAACCTCTGAGGGAAGGCGACGCTGTGACGGTATGCCGAGATAATCGAGTTCCCGGGTCTGAGAGGTAAGGTCTACAGCAGTGGGGCCGCCAGAGGTACGTGCGCGTTTTGTCTGGTATGAAGGCTGTTTCTCATTATGATCGTCCGGAAGAGGGTGCTTGGGACTCCGCACGAGAACCGCACGACTAGTAGTACGAAGCGAGCGTCGAGAAGTAGAATATAACCCGTGGTTGCCTTTTGAATGTGGCACAGTAGTCGAGTTCTGTCCAAAAATGGGCAAGCATAGCGAAGAAGCACAAGACAAACCACCAGAAACATTATTGCTAAGGGGGCGCTCAGGAGACGAGAGGGGGGTGAGCGCAGAGAGAGAAGACACTGGAGACCAAGACCGTTCGCTATCATGCATGACTGGACTCGAAGTGAAACCTAGAGAAAAGGTAGGATGGCCGAAGGAATGTAACGAAGGAAGTTTCTCCATCAGCGACCACGGAGTTGGAACACCAGATCCTCCAGAAGACTGATTAGATGGCTGTCCGCTTTCATGTGAAGACGCAGTGGTATTGTCCTCAGACATCCTTCTAGCTATGGGAGACATATCCGGATCGGAGCTGTGCCACGATTGCGATAAGTTAAAATGTCGATCAAATGGCGTTCCTTCAGCATTAAGAGTTGACGGCGACAGGCCGCAGCCAGCTATAGGAGGAACCGTCGGAAGGGGACTCGGCGAAGAGGACAGCTGTTGCTCTATCCAGGATTCGGTGTAAGGTGCAGAATACACACGAGACAGTTGCTGAAAGGCTGGCGAAGCAGCTGACATGCCATACCGGCGTAAAGGAGTAGATGGCATTGACATGGATCGAAAGAAATTTTCGACCGAAGGAAATTGAAAAATATCTTGTCCTGAACTAGGATGGATAGAATCCAAGGTGGAGTGCCGCATCGCGGTGGATACGGGGGGAGCATCGGAGCATAAGGTCATAGCGTATGTGCATTTGTCGCACTGGAATTGGAGTCGTGCTGGACTTGTAGAAGGATCACAAGAGGGCAACTCGAGGCAATCGGAGGAATGAGATCCATGGACTTCGCATAACATTTCTGAAATAAGATTCAAGTCAAATCCAAGTAAGTATGAATATTTGTCAGTGAATTCATTTTCAATGACAAAACCACTGAATAGCGCATTATAATGGTACGCACCGGGCGGACAGGTTACAACAGCTTGGTCTCTGAATCTATAGATGGGAAAGACAAAGCGATATATGAATCTCAGTGGAAGTTAAAACCAAGTCAAAGCACCCTGAGCAATTTAGGCTCTAATACCTATAACGACTCGGAGTTCGCGGAGTCCATAATTCAATACCGGCACACCGGCAAGGTCGCCACCCTAAGCACGCAACTGATACTTGACATGCTTTCCAACAATGATTCTCTTACTTCTTCTGTATAACTGTTTTCTCTTCCTATCACTTCTTCCTTCAGCAAGAAGCTCGGCGTTGACTACTGCCATTGCAGCAAACGAGCGTTTATGTTTCTATGTTGATGCAGACAAAGCAGGGGAAAAAATTGGGGTAAGCACGAATGGTCATGTTTGTCGAGCTAGACTGACGTCCCGCTTGAAGTTTTACTTTGCAGTATGTCATGCGGCATTGTCCCAGCTCATATACTTATTGTCCCACGAACTAGGTTCAATCTGGAGGATCGTTCGACATAGACTTCGACGTTAAGGATCCCAATGAGAAGGTCATACTTGACGGTAAAAGCGAGAGGCAAGGCGACTACGTTTTGACTGCCAACACCGTTGGAGAGTACTCGTTCTGCTTCGAGAATGACATGTCAACTCTCACGGTGAAGCTGGTTGACTTCGACATCATGGTGGAGAGCGAGCCTCGCAGGGAAGCACCTGCCAAGCCAGGACAGGTGGCGGATCACACCAGTGCACTGGAAGAGAGCACATTCCGGTTGAACTCACTGCTTTTGAACATCAAACGTACTCAAAAATAGTACGTTTAACTATTGTCTCGAGTTATCATCATGCATACTGACCTCGTTCTTCAAGTTTCCATACACGAGAGAACAGAGGGTTCTCCTTGGTCAGGTCGACACAAAAGTTTGTGGATATTCTCACGTATATGACTAGGTGAACTCACAAGCAATGTAGTCGCCTGTTCTGGTATATGGTTCTGGAGAGTTTGGGCATTGTGGGCATGGCTGTGTAAGTGCAACCCAAGCGTAATTCGACCACAGCTGACTGTTGTTTAGCCTTCAGGTGTACATCCTTCAAACCTTCTTTACAAAAACAGGTCGTCGGTACAAAGTATAGTTTCGTGTACCGGCATCTGCCTTTATATACCTCTATCATTTTCCGCCGCAATTCCACATTGGCCCTCAAGCAGCATCACATTTTGGTCGCCCTGACCTGGTAAATATGATTGCTATGACCAGTGCGCAGTGTTAACATCTAATGAAATCCCACTGAGCTCTCTGATCCAAAGGGTGTAAGTAAATACGTTCTTATCATCTGCATTGCATCGATGGACGCACGCAGTAATGTATGCGCTTTAGAGCTGGGTGTTAGGACATGGTCGTGTTTTTACCCGTACGCATGGATCCCAAGATCATTATACGCCGCAGCCTGCCACCTACGCCTCTCATGTTTAGGGCAAGCGGAGTCCGCTCGAGGGACTTAGTCACGTTTTATGACAATCAGAGTCACAGAATGCGAAGCTCTGAGTAAGTCATTTAAAGCATGCTGAAAGCTTGTTGGCTTGCTCACTTGTCTCGCAAGTCATCAATCAACATTAACGTGAAATTCCAATCAAAATTGCTTGTACTCACGTGACCGAGTCTCTAACAGAAAGAATCTCCTTGGTTTTAGATTTGAACGGAACTACTTAGGAAATTAGCGGACAAGCTAGCTGCTAGCCGGAGTATATACCCTCGCATTAACTTCCAGTGTCCCAACGTCTCCTTAGCTTTCCTTCATCTATCTCATTTGTACCAGCTTCCGTTCTCACAGACGTCGCACAGGCTGCCCACTCTGCCACTGCCCTGATCGAGGCAGTAAGCCAATCCCCCAGAAGCCCATCAAAGAAGAAGATCCTGAACATTCCATTCCGCTCGATCTCTCTGGAAAGAATATCATTACATGGCCTCACCTTAACATTGTGCCAGGCGCTCGTGTTATTGTACTAACAGCTTGATGCCCCTGGGGCATTCACGCTGCCGTGCAGCTCCCAGGTCCTGTAGTACATCAGACTCCAACGAGTTCGAAGCCAAGGGCGTCAGATGGACCCATGTTGTTGCTGCGAATGACGTCTTTGCAGTAACATCATTGAGCACATATGGGCATGTCCTAGCGCATATACTCAGCCGTCCTATTCGCAGAGCTTGGAAAGAAAAATTTGCTCCACAAGGCACAGGTAGCTAGAAGTTTGATGCATCTCCATCGCATGATCCTTTTTTCATCGCATTATGATGTGGCTCAGTCGTCCGCTTCATTGTGGATGATAAAGGGGATTTTACCTCTAGCGTGGGACTCCTCTTGGATACTTCTGGCCTTTTAAGCACTTGAATCCAAGGTTAATTTTCTTTAGCGCTACGCGATTGTGACTCAAGACGGAAAGGACTTCATCACAGTGGAAGAGCAGTCTGCAAAAATCACTTCCACCGCTGAGAACGTTGTGATCACTCAACTCTAAGCTGTACCATAGAGATGCTGCAGCGAAGTATTTTGAATCACTACATGTATGATATCTCGCAATCACGGTGATTCATTCACCACTTGATAGGTCGGAGACAATCAAGTCCCATTCAAACGGTGTCCCAGAAAAAATTACTGGCAGATCTGATACTCTCATGCCAACCAATACGTGTACACGGTGGACACGAATGACTCGGAGAATCCATTCGTGCCCTTGCGACACCTTGTTCTAAATATTCAATCATGTTACTAGTACTGGTAGCCACTCAACTCTCCACAGACGATGCTTCTGAACCATGTAGTCAACTGCGCCGGTCAGTGCCATGGTAGCTAGTGCTACCGTGACTCACGGGACGATTCTGTGTATAGCTTAAAGTTCAGAATGAAATGTGATATATTTAATCATCTACGCGCTATTTATAGATCAGGCCTGTCGCGAGGCCTGACTGAAGTAAGGCAAATTCGAAAGGTCATAGGACGCAATTGTAACCGTACCGTATGAACAGCGAGATATTATAAGCATCAGTGCTTCAGGTTGGCACTCACAAATGATGCACATGTCATGTAGGTACCAGGAACGACATCACACACGTCGTACTAGGTATGAGCGCTCAGCTCACTCTCCGCCCTGCTCGCTCGCCTCTCGAGATATCACGAGACCTATAGCCAGTCACGTGGTTGTACTATGTGCTGCCTGCAGCAGTGGATCGCAACATAACTTAGACTATCTTTCCTCGTCTATGAAGGGCTGGCTAGGGGAGAGTATCTGCAGTGCATTTGGTCCATATGCTCGGGTTTGTCACGGTGTACCGTCCACCGGGCTGTGCAAGGTGCATGACCCTCAGTACTTGCGAGTCAGCACTGCTCTATTCGAATCGAACCGAGTGTTCCGAGAGTTCTAAGAATTGCTCGCATCCTACCAGGAACTGCCAACGTTCTAGACAAGTCGTGAGCACTGAGCTCATTTGACCCGAAGTTATACTGCCTTAATGATCTACTTAGTACTTACGCAGTCTACGCCAATGAGAATCGCTCGATTATTGCCTACAATCACCTCAGCCGATCAGAGGGGCGGTGAATTTTGCGCAAGGTCACTTGTCAAGACACCTGTGCTAGGCGCTACAACGGCATTGCTCCAAGGCTCCAGCCACAATTGGTCGGTGCATGGGCATCAGTTTTTTCGGAACGTCTCGGTGATCAGGTATCTATCGCGTGGCAATTACCGAGATACTTATGAAACTTCTCGGTAAAATGTTCCTGTTTCCTTTCCTTTCCTTACCAAAGTTCTAATTAGAAGACGCGGGCGTCTCTTGATTAGTACCCTTGAGCGGAGCTGGAGCCCTCTCAGGCTGGTCCCTGGAGCTTGTTATCTCCTAAAAGTCATGGTCTTGCTGCTTCCTCAAGGCCTAGCTATATGTGTTTTCTTTTATGCACTTCTAGGCCTTGCGGAGGATAGCCGAAGCTTCTCCTGGGATCTAACCAATCACGTAAGTCGTGGTTGTTCTTTCTAGTATGTCAGTTTTTTATCACTTCGGTCAGGAATTTGAGCGAGTACGCAGTCTGACCGTCTGCGATGGCCTGCACATCTCACTTTCTTCATCGTCTGGAAATCATTACAATATTGGACGTCCTCCATACACCCTTCTTGCCTTTGAAGCTGGTGGAGCACTGACTGCTACTCAAATTCACGAAGATGGTCTGTGGCAGGTGAAACACCCACCAGGTTCGTGCAACCGGTCCTATGTTGGAATAAATCACAGAGCAGCCTTTCACAGGATCTCAGCTGCTCCTCGCCCTCGTTGACTCCTTTGGAAATTCAGGTGGGGTGCTCCCCACAGTCTTTACGGTTGCATGTAGGCCTTTTCTCCTACAAGTCCACAGAAACACACTGAGATATTTTTGCAGCAGGATCCTCAGACTGTCTTCCCGCACTTCCCATATTTGCAGTTGCTCCAACAATTACAACAACTGTCACCCGTGTCGAGCCTTGCGATTCCTGGCAAATGTCCATCTCAGGCGGAGTCCCACCATACACCATCATGCTCGCATCTCCCGGAGCCCCATCTCTGCAGGATATTGCTGCGCCACAATATTCTAGCCTGGTTTCGTTTATAAATAGTGACATCGCACTAAGAGGACCTACTATAGGTGCGTCGCAGTCCTCGGTGATCTGAGATTGTTGACTGAGGGTAAGCCTGTGTTTTGTTCCTATTTAAGCTGCCGTGCGTGATTCGTGAGTGGCCTTCTCCACCTTCATTGGATGCTGCAAGAAAACCTATATTAATCTTGGCTCTTTTCATAGGTCTGGTGTATTTGGACGTACGACCGAATTTGTAGAAGTCATTGATGCTAGGGGAGTATCCTGTGAGGCTGTGAATCGGGGGAGACAGGCCACCCTTTCCGCACGTTCGAATGGCGGTGTAACGATAAACCATCAAGACACGGCCATCATTGCTGTGTGCGCATCACTTGGTGGGACCGTGATCCTCGCTGTTCTGTGCTATGCTGTGGTAAAGTTCCGACACAGGCAGCGAGGGTTGATTGCAGGTCAAGATGCGCGGCCTCGGCCATTTGAGACCGCTGACCCTGCACCAAGCACTAACATAACTGTGCCGCGGGTGAATGTTTCGGTCCCTTTGTCCGTCATTGACATCTCTTGGCGGAATAATTGGATGGCGTCTCCAACGGAAGCATCCTCCACACATTCGCCCCTCGGTCCAAAGCCCTCCCCTTCGCGCACTCATATACGCCCGTTGCCGGTCCCAGCTGCTTCCCGTCAGCCATCTAATACATCTTTGCGTTCTCCTGAAGATCCCCCTCCACGACCACCACGCAAGCCATCTAGCTCGCACATTGCCCAATCTCCACAAGCTGGGCCCTCGCGAATTTCCCGCCAGCAGCAGTCAATCTCGTCCATGCGCTCCGCTAATAACAGCCACCCTCCCACAAATGCACCGCTGTCCCCGCAGCGCTCCGCACTCACACAAGAAGCCAAACGATCGACTCCCCGCTCTCACACCGAGAGGCACAAACGCACACTCCATCTTTCACGCTCGACAGGGGACATTCCGACTAGTGACAATATAGTACCACCTTCCCATCGACAGAACACAACCGTACCCCGCTCGACATCAGACACACGCCACACGAGCTACCTGCGACATTACTACTCTGCATCAAATGTCACGCGTACAGATCGTGGGGTGCTTGATCCAGTTTACCAGCACCGTGATAAAGGGGATCCACCGCCGCCATACTATAAGCACTGACCGGGACCACTTGACATGTAGCTTATGTATGAGCATAACAATAGAAACACTTTGATTTCATCGTTGGTGATGGGCGTCGTAAGTCCACACGTAAGTAGAGAGTTCCGTGAAGGTAACGTGATAACAAAACTGGCATCACTTTTTGTTTAAATTTTTCATTTTCGCTTTATGCGTTGGTGGTTACCTAACACTTTCGGTGTCTCTTCATTCCATATGTTCTACGATTACTAAATATGCAAAAAGTTTATCACAATTCAACGTCGTGCTCAACTGGTAAAATGCAGAGTACCTAAAAACATATTTCGTATCAATAGAATAAAATATTATTGGATGTTGCAGTTGCGAGAGATGAAATTTTGAAATAGCGGCAATTCGCAACCTTTGTGCAACATAAATCACCCAGATCCCATAGATCCTGCAAAGGTACTTATAGAAATCTAACTGGAGCGCGATGAACACCTTGTAGGGACGTCAGAAAACCACTGCGATAATGGTTACTCTGGTGTTACAGTGGTAATAGAATCAATCACAAGCACAAAAACGCAGGGCAGCACAACCAACTCCTTTTCGGCACACACGGCACCGAATCTAGAACCTTCACCCTACATGGCAGTATGAATGGTTATAACAACGGGAACGATTCCGGTTTTTTCTGCGGACCGGAATGTCCAATTATATCATCAAACTGCTGTAAGGTGGTTGCTGATGGGAATGATTTCCAGTGTGGAAACTGAGTCACTGAGCCTGTCTTTCCTTGCTGTGAGCGTTGATGTTGCTCGCTTAGCAGGTTGGGCGTGAAGGAGCGCTGTGACGTAGCATGGGTGTCAATCTGCATATGGAATGCATTGAAATTCTGTAGCCAATGATGAATCATTATGTCAGTTCGTGCGCTCGACTCGTGCTTGGCGAGCAACCCCCTCACAACTGGTTATCGAAATGTCATGGAAGCGTACCCACTGACCTGCAACTCGCATTCTTGGTGTACATTGTGAATGCATAATTCTGACTCTTGTAATAAAGCGACTCTTGTGCATGGTCCATGGGTCCAGCGTAACTTTCTTCAATTGTTTGCTTTGTTCGCCGACGGTCTAACACTCGTTCATTTGAAAAGGCATGCAATCGTCCATGTTGCACCTGCTGTTGTTGATTTCCTTTCACGTCTCGGAACTGAGGTCACGCTGCGGCTAATGGCTCATGAATCATACAGTCTCCGTCCTATCTATTGGGTATGAGAAGTCTATCGTAAGGGTATAGTAAGAAGCAAAACTGAATACGAGCGGGCACATATCTAAGATAAGTCATATCACAGCACCCATCACCATCTTCATAACACCACCTCATCCGTCGGTTAACCCGGAAGCCCAAGCTTTATCCCACGAGCAAAACGCTTGTGTCAAGTGGGTCTTGTCACGTGTAACCTCGAAGGACAGACCATCCGATTCTATCCTCTTCGTTCCAGGATCCGTCACAGGAAACGGCGGTGTCACCCACGGGAAGGATTCAGGGTCCTGCTTGTAAAGGGCAGCAGACACCGTGAGTCGCTCCACATGCAAGTCTAGTCCCCTTGTGACATATGACTGGAAATCGTAGGGGGGAGGCAGATGCGGGTAGACCACTGAAAAGGTTTCAAGGCTCTTCATATGAGCCCACGGAAGGTCGCGCATCCAAAGAGACAGCGGATTTTTTGGCGAGTCTACGCCACTGCTGATGCCGCGAAAAACGCACGAGTCCTCAGCCAAATCGGTTAGATAAGTGAGATGCTGGATTGATGCAAAGAAAACAGATCCTTTGGAAATGTTCCGGTATACGTTCAGGACATAGCTGATGCTTTGACGTATTATCGTCAAACTTTTGGTTTTCACTGACAAAGTGGATTGTCCGCTGATATTGTGATCGGCGTGGGAAGACCGAGCGTTCTCCGCGCCCTCAAGCTCAAGGACAAGCTTTAAATGGCGGCGGTCAACCACAAGTGTTGGCGCAGCGAGGATCACAGGAAGAAGCACGCTCATGTTGCGCTTGAGCTCAATCTCTTTTAACTGAGATTCGGCCAGCACGCCCATCCACGAGTCCCAGTAGTATGACTGGGCTTGTGCATTGAGGGAATAGTCAAATGCGTCACAAATCCACATCCTCTGTACAGCGGAGGTATAGTCGAAGAAAAGATCGCTTTGCTTCTCAGCGTACGCTTTCTGCATAAGCAGAGCATTTGCGAACTTCTTCACGCTGTGACGTCGGCGGAGCAAGATCGTGTGCAGGAAATGGGGGAGGATGGTACGTCTGACAAGTCGAGAGACGAGACATAGGGATAGGGCGGTCGAGTAAGGATTTTTATTGTTATATTTCTCCCTTTGGGAAAACGTCGGCTCGGCTGCGTCTTGGAAGATGATCAAGAGAATCTCGATAGGAAGATTGCTGAATGGAGATTGAGAGCGGATAGCAGGCTTCATGATGGAAGAGTAAGATACTTAGCTCGGTAGCAAGGGCTCTGCCTTTAATACTTTCCGCGCGTCACACCCACAACAAGAGATGCACATTGTGTCTGGGACCACAAGTTGTGACCACAAGGACAAAAAAATTATGGTGGTCCATAACACAATCATTGTTTCTTCTAGGTCGCACAATGTACTCTTGTCCTGCGAAAATCTCTATTCGTAATTCCCAAAGACCATCATATCAATTATGCGAATGTGGCACGAACCGTAGAATCTACCTTCCGACAGTCGATGACACGCATACGGAATCGTTCAAGTTTCGTCATGGCACAACTCTTATAGTGCATGGCTGGCCACTGGGTCAAGTCGTTCCTGGGAAAGTGAATTGCATCGGTTTGTCATTGGACATAAAGTAGAAAAGTACTTTGCCATGCGTGTGCATAACAGTTCCTTTAGGGTTGACCGGCAACTTGAGCCTAATACTTGCCTAGGCAAGCAGCGTAGCTGGGGAAGTACACTTGTTCTTGGACTGGAATGCTCGGGAGTACCCTATGGTGAGTACTGTCCTCTGGCAATTCATCCGTTTTTTTGATAGGATGTCAGCGACGCACTCTGGAAAGTGGATGGTATCAAACGTGACAGGACTGCGGAAAAACCTTCAAACATCCAGTTTATGTGACAAGGGAGAGGCAACAGCGTAACCTTAGGTTAGCGCTGCAGGGCATTACTAGACTTTGCATGTCTCATAAATTTAGAACATGATGAATTAGACTTCAGAATACACGGATACAAGCTACTGCGTCTGGGCACCGTAACCCCGGATGTTTTCTGCGAATGACCATGCAGTATCGAGTTGCATCGAATCACTGATAGATACGCCTGCGCTAGAGATTGCAGCAATTTGAAACTGAAGGAAAAGTCAGTTAATCAATCAGGTGAACATAATAGTCACTGCGAGGGTGTACCTTATTCAAACTTCGGGCATCTCTGTAGAATAGCACGCGCAGGCTATCCTCTAGGATCTTTCGTGCTTCCTCTTCAGTAATGACGTCCTCCCTCCCTTCGACGGCCTTACGCAACAGTGGTTGGGCAATGAAAGCGCCGTACCCAGTAGCAAGTGTCGAAGCAGAATAGGTCGTACCCAACAGGTCAACGTACGACAAAAACCTTGAATAATAGTTGAATCCTGCTCGAGAACGACGTAGCACATCCTTACCTCTTGCCGTCCTTGAATCCACCAATAAGCAGAGAATTCCAGAGCGGATCCATCTTGGACCGACGCGCATACATGAGCTGCGACATGTATTCATGGATCTCGACAGGACCAAGTTCATGTCCATCCTGCGCAGATATCTCATCGATGGATAGTTCTTCAAGGATATACTGAATGTACTGGAAGTCCGACATATCGCCTCCAGCACCAATCACAGTATAGTTGCCGACTTGGTGCAGACGCTGTACATCCTTAAATCGAGCGAGGGACCCGTATGAAGCTATTGGAGAACACATGAACGGATGAATGGGATGACTTCGAAGTGAAATTACCGAGGTTGTCAGCGGCCATCATGACACCATCCTTGTACTTGATCGCCAGCACACTCGTTCCAGTTACAATTGGTTGTCTACATATCAAGTTGAGTCTCGTTGATGGAAAGGAAGAGCATTAAGTGAACAGACTTACTGTGTTCGCTGTACGCCATCAGCGAAAGAATCCTTTGGACCATTATATGGTCGCTGGTGAATGGGGTAGGTAGCATATGCATCAAAAGCGTCGTTTCTCTGCAAGATCTGAATTAGTGCTGTACTCTAACTCCAGTCCACGATACTTACTGGACGACCCCAGTTAGTTGGAAAGTGGTCCATGGTAGAGTTGGTAGAACAGGTTAATCGACGCGCAAGCCAGACGCGACATCATTATGTCAGCAGTTCTGCAGCCTGAGCGCTAACTGCGTAAGCAACGCGTCTACCCAACATACGAATAGAACGCAACTTAACTCTTGGAGCCAAGTTGGTAGGCTCGTGGTGAATCGACCCAGAGCCCACTGGAATTTAAGTGATGCCACTGGGTGTATGTTTATGATGATATCTTTGCTAGAGCTCAGTCAGGCGCATAGAATCTTTTACTGAGTTCTCATTGCTACTTCCCTGACTGACAAACAATACACTCTTAGGTCCTTGACTCCTTGGGGAATAAAAATAATTATTTCGGCCCAACAAAGTTCATGTGACAAGTTGCTATAGGGTATAGGCGGCATGGAACTCGATAATTTATCTCTTTATGATGAAGATGTGGAGAGCATTTGGCCAGCTGATGAACTTCGAACTCATATTCCGTACCGCTCTCGACATGTTACAAACGCTGCGTTATATGTGTAGGATGTCTTAGTACTATTTGCTGGTGCCAGCAGTTGTGGTCCGGATTACTTAATTGTTTTCAATGATAGACTTATCTGAGCTCAAAGCTTGAATTGTTGGTTCATGTCGCACAAGTGTTAATTGCACGACACCGCCGTCCTGAAGAGCCCATCGTTGTCGGCAGTCGTGCGACAAGGTGCGTCATGATACGCTAGTACTTTTTTGTTTGATATTTCGAAAACCTTCTAATTGCTAGAATTCCGTCTTTTACGTCTCGGCTCTGAGACTCATCACGTACTTATTGAGTAGTACGAATCCTTTGATCAAGCCAGCTATCGTCCATATAGTGCAAAAACTGGCCCTGCCCATCGCCTCACAGTACCTCGATGGGTGCTTTGCACGAAAGTTGAGGCCCACGTCAGGTCCGACTCATCTGGCGCTTAACCACCTCCACGACATTTAACCGATCGGTCAAGCAAGTTACGGACATACGTTTGACATACGTGATTCGGAATCCGCGCTGATCATACCAGTTCTTGTGTTCTATAGGGTTGTGTCACCAACAACCACCGTACCGAACATTATGCAAGCATATAAAAACTTTACCATGATCTGGTGTACACCCCAGTTGAACTTCGTTCGTCTTTGTTACAACCCCATATCACGACCCACCCACACTCCTTTATCATGTTCAACAAGTCCACTCTTTTGATCATCATCGGTGCTGCCTTCGCAGTTGCTATTCCCACCGGGTCCATCCCCAAGGGTCCTAGTACCCTAGATAACGTCCGCGTTCTCGACAACAGCGTCAGCATCCCCGGCGTCTCTGACGTCAAAACACCATCCACAAACTACGTTGGCATGTCTGATGTAGACACGGAGGTATCCAATCTTTCCCTCCAGCTTCCCCAAGTAGAGAAGGAGAAGGCGCCCACAGTCCCTAAGGACACTAGCAGCGCCCCTGTCCCTCTGGACGAGTCTCTTGCCACAGACGAACTCCCCAAGGTTGATGCATCCACTGTCCAATTACCATCGCTGCCGAGTCAGGGCAACGACAAGTCGGAGAAGACACCTGATGCCTCCACACTCACGCCCCCCAGTGGTTCAGCATCCATTGCCTGGTATGCTCGGACTCTGCCCAACAACACAACACCCCAAAACCCCGATGCATCTCGCATGCAGTCTGCAGTCGGGGAAGTTAGCAAGGTAGTCATGATTAAAGGTAATTTGCCGCGAGAACGTCACATTCCAGGCGTTCACATGCTTTCCTTGCCCTCCACACCCGAGCTCACTCAGTCTTCACCCCCCAAAGAATCGAGTTCGCCTGCAACCAATGCCGCCAAGGCTCAGAAGAGGGCCTCGTCTCCCAACGTCGAGCCATCATCGCTGGCGCGCCGCGCCGAGTCGTGTAACTCTGACTACACCTTGACCTACTGCGAGATGGTCTTGCAGTCGGATGACAGTCGCACTCCGAAGCTCCTCCAGTACCTAAGTGTGGACACCTCTGCCACTGGCCCAGTGGGCTTGTCCTGCTCGGATACACAGACGACTGACCAGTGAGTTTCTCATCTTATCTTCTTTTACGGTCGGTTAATATTGTTCATTAGCGTCTACCCCCTTTGCAGCAAAACGATGACGGAAGTGGCGGATCTGGGGACTGTGGCCCTTGATGCTGTTGAGGCCATTTACAGCACCGTTTCCAGTGTCGTTACCGTTGCCTAAGCTGCACATGTATACTTTGTCCTTTGATTTGAGCTTGAAGTCGACACAAGTGGAACCGTTTTTGGGCGTAGCATAGTGTTTGAATGTTTCTTACGAGTTAGTACATATTGGTTACACTGATCTACTACGTCGATTATCGATTATATACCCATACTTATGTAATGTTTGCTCATACATGTAATTCAAATCTATCATCAGCTTCATTACAACCGGCCCTAAACCAATCGTATATGTAAATTTGGCATCCAGTCTTCAACTTTTTCAACTCATTCCGGACTCGCACTATTGTCCCCCTGCGATGCGACCTTAAAGGTTCTGGTTGCAGGAGTCTACCGCAGGTCCCAGACTATCGAGCAGCTCAGCTGGAGTGCACCTTCGTACGTGGTACGGTCGCGAGACCTTGAGGATGCTTTCCTTACCAGAGCTGCTACACTTACTTTGATACTTGCAATTAGTTCAATTTTGGGCGTGTTACGGAGACCGGTCATCGCTGGTATGTGTAGCGGTATATTACGATTGTATATCAGCGACTATCTTTTTCGTATCGATTCAGGGTTCGATGCAATAATGACATTTAATGACTTTAATGATTGATCACACCAATGTTGTCCACGGATGAATTTATTCCAAGAGAAAGGACAAAATCGAAGGCATGTCTCATACATGTGTATATGCATTAATGATGTACTCGGTATAGCTCGAATCTAATACTAACGGTAGCGCAACATGTCACGAGATGGAAAAGACGGCGAGCAGGGAGCTCGGAGTAGGAGATGTGAAATGACCACCTCTATTCTATTCTGATCATTGACGAAAGACTGCGCCCAAACTTCAAGGTACGTCTATAGACATGGGTTGTAGTAGTCAACAACGCATATCATAGACGTACCTTGGATCCGCCAGGTGAGCTCGAAAAATGTAATGTCAGCACAAAAGCAAGAAGATGAGATGAAAAGAAGAAGATGCGGAGACGTGGGAACGATGACCAGAATACGTGAGCGTGCAGAGTGCGTGCAGTAATGACGGGCGTAGTGGGCGGTGGGTAGCGAAAGACGGAACTACGCGTAAGTGGAAGCGACTGAGGCAGGGTCCTTCGAGCATAGAACCGCCAAGAGTACTTGATCGAGGCGCGGAGCGAACAAATCGATTAGGCGAAAGGACGAAGGGGCACGCGAGCAAGACGAAGACAAGGAACAGACAAGCAGGCAAAAACTTAATCACCTTGCAGCCCAAGCAACTAACCACCCCATCACGAACGACAGTCTCAGGCTCACACCTGCTGCACAACACCCACGGCAAACGCACGCTGTGCCATGCATCAAGCGCACTCCTGCGGCCACCGCACACGTCAACCATTCAGCCAAAAAAGAACTCACCGACCATAGCGAAATAGTGGTCAACCACAATAAAGAGGAGATGAGGCATCTTTATTTACCAGCCGGAATCTAAGGGAATGTCAGCGGGCAATATCCACTTTGAAGGCATACCACATAGCCAGGCTCCTTGTGAGTGAATGATGGAGGCTCGATGACGCTGCGAAAAGCTAATAATTTGGCGGGCGGGTAGTCAATAGAGAATCTAACAGATGCACCGAAAGGTCCAGCGACCGAGTCGGACTGACATATATCCAATGGCAGCCTTGTCGCAATGATGTGAAGGGGAAATGATCATATGGTGAAAAAGGGAAACGGTAACATGGTGGAATAGGGAAGAGAGCGAGATGACGGGAAAGTAGAGAAGACGGAATACTTATACACTCGCGCCCAAGAGGCTGACGCGGATGTCGATGCTTACAACGCGCATCCAAATGACGCAATGGCACCTACCAGCAGTCAGCCGCATTCCGATCCAATCCAGCGGTGAGCAACAGATTTGGTAGTCCCGCGCATAAATCGCACCCCAAATTCGAGCGCAACTTGGTCATGGGGCTTGGGAGGCAGTGACTCTAGCTGACTGCATTTATTGAAAATGTTCAGTCCGTGCTATGGAGCCTTGGAGGTACAGCTCCAGGTCATTCGAATCCATGTCGAGATCGCTGTGACACGTGACAAACTTGATGTTCTGAGCCTGCCGCAGGCCCCGCACAACTCACTTTAAAGGACTTCATGTAGGATGGCTAGGGTTTTTTTTATCTTGATCGAGGCTCGAAGGATTGATGATCTAAATCAAAGATTTAACAGGCGGCTGGTATATTGAGGCCTTGAGGCATGATCTGGCAGGTGCACAAATGCGTTCGATAGAATTGCTAGGTGACGCGGAGCTGGTACTCGATGAGGCAAATTTTAAACTCCGCGCTTTGCCTGTTCCGAGATTGACCAGTCTGACTTTAACTATGATACAGTAAAGATTGGTTACGGGTCTAAGTTCTACTTGTATCACGACTGTTCACCACAAGTACGTGTTATTGAATATTTCAAAGGAGTATCTCCTGCTTATCGGTATTTAGTGATATCTAGTGTCTAGCTCAGCGAGAGTGTAAAACCAACACTGAGGCTAGGCTAGCGCTGAGGCCTCGAAGTGTAACTACAAGATACCTGCGATAAGTATCGTAAGGTTACAAGACGCCGATCAAGAATTTGAACCTTGTGACGCACATGTCAAGAAGACGAGAAGGCAATGCATATGCATAGTGCGCGAGAAGTCAGCACATATGCACATACGGCAATAGCCTTCTGTAGGCGCTCACTTAATTTCTTGATTCCTGTCAGTGCGGTCTCACTATTCCATCTTTGCACTCTTCTGGTGACCTAGGATGCGATCGAGCAGCGACAACCAATATCTGGACAGCCTTCATTTCACATTGTTCGAATACGACCTCGGCGATGGTGGCCAGTCAATACTTGAAGTTTAGTAGGCTCTCGTCTTTCGAATCAAAGGTGCCACACATCCACTTTTGGTTAGGGTTATAGTTTGCCGGTCTCATTATCTTAGTTGAGCTGTTGAGACTCGTGATTCAAGTGTTTATTTATATTAACTGATACGTTTGACCGTCAGTTCGGCCGACATACTAAAAAGGATGCATATCTCCTGATTGCTGGGTGAATTGTCATTCGCCGTCTAGTGCGGGGCAGTGCTACAGCATAGAACGTGATTTTAAAGTGGTCTCATCACAAGCAGGTACTAATAGTGGAGATGGGCGGCCTCCTTCGCTCCAAGCGTTCGTCCGTTCCTACTTTATTTCACCGTGTACATCAGCGTCACATTCGATTCTATTGCTACCTATGTACGCAATGTCGCATGCAGACACGCGGAACAAGTTTCTCGCAGTCTTTGAGGGCATCCGGGAAGAACTGATTGCGCATATGAAGTCCGAGAATATGCCTGAAGATGCCATTGCGTGGTTCAATGAGGTGACTAGTTATATGCTTTCCACTGAATATCGATATTCACGTCTTCGTCGGGACTGCCATCATTAATGTTGCCACATAACGGATCTGGTTACACCACTCGTGACATTCGACTCCTATATTATTATTAGAACTTAATCTACAATGTCCCTGGAGGTAAACTCAATCGTGGCATATCTGTCGTTGACAGCGTCACAATTCTCCTAAACCGCCTTCCAACCGACGATGAATACTTCAAAGCCGCCCTCCTCGGGTGGTGTATCGAACTTGTAAGTTCACCATTCTTCATTTCGAAATATTATTAGTCACCCCTGATAGCTTCAAGCATTCTTCCTCGTTTCCGATGACATCATGGACCGTTCCATTTCGCGCCGTGGCCAGCCGTGCTGGTACCGCGTCTCTGATGTCAAGGGGCTTGGAAAGGTACACAATATTGCTGTCAACGACTCATGCATGCTCGAGGGCGCTATCTACCACATCCTCAAGAACCACTTCAGACGTGAGAGCTATTACGTTGATTTATTGGAGTTGTTCCAGGAGGTGCATACTACACCCTTTCATTGCATCTCACTTACCCTAGTGGCCCAGGTAACTTACAAGACCGAGATGGGTCAGCTCGTTGACCAAATCACTGCCCCTGAGGACAACATCAACATAGACAAATATACCCTCCCAAAACATACCTTCGTTGTGCGGTACAAAACAGCCTACTACTCTTTCTACCTCAGTGTCGCGCTTGCCATGCGCATGTGTGGTGTCCAAGATGCATACGAGCTCGACGGAAAGACTGTCGAGCCATACAAAGAAGCCGACCGGATTCTCATTCCAATGGGCGAGTTCTTCCAGGTTCAAGACGACTACCTCGACTACCACGGCACTGAGGCGCAGATCGGGAAGATTGGTACGGACATCATTGACGGCAAGTGCTCCTGGTGCGTATGCACGGCACTCACGCACGGCACCGACACGCAAAAACAAATCCTGTTTGAGAACTACGGCAAGAAGGGTCCCGAACAGACTATGAGGGAGCAAGCTGTGAAAGATATGTACAATGACGAGGAGGGGTTGAACATTCCCAAGCGCTATGAAGAGTATTCGAAGAATGCAGTGGCGGAGATTAATGCGATGATCGAGCTGCTACCAGAGCCTGGTGCGCAGGACGAGTTGAGGGGTGATAGGTTGAGGCGGGACGTGTTCCGGGCTTTCCTAAGCAAGATTACTGATCGTACGGCGTAAGACTAGATGATTCTCAGAGGTGTAAGAAGAAAGTCCATTTTTAATCAATTGCCAGATAAACAAGAAGTGGGTGTTCTCCAACGACATCACTTTGACAGTTTGACTACTAGTTCAAGTTTCTTATGCACTAATCTTCGACTTTGCGGCTGAAATGATATGGCCTATTACTATAACCCGAATATGATATCGATTCATCATCAGTCCTATCAGTATGGAGCCAATATCATAATTCGGATCCAGACAAGCTTCTTCCAACCGCATGGAGTCACTATAACGTTACCCTGGCGTATTCTTCCGCAGAACGAGGAGCTAAATTCGTACCTTTCTTCTGATCAGTCGTCTCCATGGAGCTCATGCATCATGATCAAGTAGTACAAAATACTCGATCACCAATTGCGTTGAGACGTTGATACTGAGTATTACTGACCACCTGCGATGTCCAACTCAAAGGAAGCAGATCCGCATCCGTCTCGTTGGCGCAGGTTCCTCCAGTACATTGAGGTACCCACTGATCTTGGAGTGCCCAATACATCATGGCTCAACCGCGACCTCATCCCCATGCCCAAGGAGCGCCGGACCTATAAGATATGGTCCTACTTCGTCTACTGGTGCATCGGTGGTCTCAGCATTTCAGGGTATGCTACCGGCAGCACATTACTCGCGTACGGCCTAGATGCGACACAGGCCATCGTGTCTATCGTCATCTGCGGTCTTATCGTTGGAGTGCTTTGTGTCACCTGCGGGTGGATGGGAGAGAGGTGGGGATGCTGTGGTCACGGGATGGGTTCCATTGAAATGCTGACAGCTTAAGTAAAGACACCACATAGGTTTTACTGTGGCGTGCAGGTTCAGCTGGGGCATGCGGCGAGTATGCAGCAATTGACAGCGGCACATTATGTTGATTCCTCTAGCAGAGGCGCCTATTTTCCTGTCATCGTTCGTGCTTTTGTGTGAGTGATGCGCTAAACGTATTGGAGTACACTGCTTGATTTCACAATTCAAGGGGCATCTTGTAAGTTCTGAGTTTCTTTTTCAAGTGCTGAAAGCTGATATGTGCATTTAGCTGGGATGGCCTCCAGGCCTACTGGGGTGGACAAGGTAACTTGTTTTCTACTCTTGTTCTCTGTTATGCTGCTGATGAACTTTCGTGTAGCTGTTGCGGTACGTCTCCAAGTCCTCGTGCATCTTACTTCATTTCACGCATCTGAATAGGTTACAATCGGCGCCATCATTCCTGGTGCGCAACCTTTCTTTTAGATTGTTTAATGCTTATTTTATCTTGTTTTAGGATTTGCCCACATGTGAGCACACGTGCACCCAACTTGTTAAGTTTTCCAGTCACTTACACACAATGATTTAGGAAACAGACGTTAGCAGGAGGAATCTTGCTGACGAAGGACTTCATAGGCATAATGTTCGATACATCCTCTTTCCACGCATCCATTCAATTTGACTGTCGTATGCAGCATCTACTACGTGTTCTTCATCGCAATGATGCGCATCCCTCCTGAGCGACTCCAGAAACCCTTCATCGTCTCGTCTGTCATGTTTAGCGCCACGTAAGCACCGTCACCATTCTAACTTCACGCATGCGCTGCACTTACTCGACAATCCAGCCTGATCGGACTTCTTGCTTGGGCGGTCTCGAACACACATTCTGGCGGTCCCTTGTTTCGGGAGCAAGCGAGTCCCGTTCATGGTGAAACAGGATGGTGAGATCAAGACTTGAGATAAAATCAGATATCTTGTTAAATAATACGATAGGGCCATGTTATTCGGTATCACTGCGATTCTTGGCGCGTGGTGCGAGACTGTCCTTTTGTCGCTTGCACGCTCACCTGATATATGTTATGGCTATGGTGAATAGGGGCGGTGGAACCATCGGTCAGAGCGACTGGACGCGCTATGCTAACCGGCCATGTCTGCCCAACGTCATCACATTCTTGTTTGTCAGACTAACACGTCCATTTAGATGCGCCTACGCTATCTCAGTTAATCGCTGCGTACGTCTACAACCTATATTCGCTATGGTTTACCTGACTGATTACTCCCAGTCCATTTTGCATCATTGTGTGTGCCACGATTGGTATCATCGTCACGTCATGCGCCCAAGAAATTGTAGGGAGTTTGATTTGGGAGCCTTTCCTGCTTCTCGCAACTCTGCAGAATTACTAGTAAGTGGGGAGGGGGAGTTCGTCCGCTGGGCATAGCTTAACTCCTTTCTTCAGTAATGACTCCCCGAAAGGTAAGGACAATCTCACACTAAGTGTGGGTGCTCACTTCTCCATCGGACAGTTCGCGCTGCGATGTATGTAACACGTTAATATGCTCTAGCTTCTTCTCTGACTGCGCTTCAGTTTCTTTGCCGGACTCGGCTGTGTATGTGCCCAGCTCGGCATTAGCATTGTTCTCAACTCTGTGAGCGCCGGAATGGATCTCTCGTACGTCCTTACTCTCGTATCCCAATATCTACCTAACACACGAGCAGGGGTGTCGTACCGTCCGTATTTTATGTTTATTGTGCCCCAAATGCACGAATCAACGAATGTTCTTCCGCAGACGCTATATCAACATCAGGAGGGGTGCTTACCTGCTCGCCTTCCTGGGGCTAGCTTCAAACCCTTGGCAATACCTGTCTAATGCTTCAACTTTCTTGACCTTACTATCTGGCTTCGGAATATTCTGTACGTGTTAAAGAAGTCTGATTCATCACGATAAACTGATCCTCCACAGTCGCTCCCTTTTCTGGGATTCTTCTCGCAGACTACTTCGTAGTAAGGAGATGCATGATCAAGCTCGAGGACTGCTACATCGGAGACAAACGCTCTATTTACTGGTGCGCAAACATTATAAGGCATATTCTTCCTCTCACTTCTGTCAAGGTACCACAATGGCGTCAACTGGCGTGCCCCACTCGCCTGGGTGCTTGGGGTCTTCCCAACCATGCCTGGGTTAATCATGACAACCCGCGACGCGACTGCGTGGAATGTGTGGGTGCGCATTTTCCACATTGCGTTCTTCGTCGGTAGGTTTGCTGCTATGAAACGGTATCTTGAATATTTATTGAAATTCGGTAACTCTGCAGGCCTTTTGATATCATTCGTCGCGTTCTCGGTGATTTGTTGGGTCTCACCCCCGGGAAATGTGGGTATTGGAGTGCTGTATCATGAAGAAAATGGTTTCGAAGTGGAGGGTGAACTGGAGACCGAGGAGAAGGAAGGAGTGACTAGTGTAGGAGTGGCATAGATGGTGGTTTGTTCTGTAAGACTAACTATCCTATCATATTACAAGTCCTCCAGCGCTGGGCATCACAATGTCAAGGGGTCCTACAAGCGACGCAGTAATCTGTTGACGTTAGGATGTCTGAACACGCACATCAGCAAATCCCCAGGTTCCTTTTCGTCCCTTAGATTACTTAAAAATATTACCAAGGCGGCTAAGGAGAATCAGGACTATTAAGGAGTGATTTTGTACTTAATTATATTTATTCTAAGGCACATGGTGGCTGCAAGTCGGCCTAAGGAGAATTAAGGAGGTTATTTGTGTGCCTGAACTTTCTTGAACACACCACTTTCTAGTATTTTGCTTATAACTTACTAGGATCTTAACCAAAAAATGTCATGAGACTATGGATAGACTACCCTTGACAAGGGTTACAACTTTGATTTTCTTCGAAAAAGTTCACATGGTCTACCATCGTCACTTATCAAAATCCTAATGGTAAACTTATATTTTATTCTAAGTCCAATGGGTATGGTATATATATCAATTGCTGCCTACATATGTACAAGTACGGTTGACTATGTGTATCAGGTTAGTTTTCACCAAACAAATATTATTTGTTATGTTACTTTGTTTGCGTATTAGTAAATACTGTGTGGCTGTGTCCATTTCCCCGCACCACTTGTCACGTTGTCGTCCGAGTCGTCGTCATCATCATCCGAGTCGTCGTCGTCGTCCTCAGCTGATGCATCAGCTCTTGGAAAATGATTGAATGTGATTTTACTATGCATGCAAGTTCCCGCTGATTCCTAAAGACACCACAACTAAGTGTATCATTGACATTGCTATGTTCAAGTGTGTATCCTGTGGGAGACGGTGTTTTTGAAGCGAGTCTCTTCACAAATGCAATATCACATAATTCAATGCAGTGTGGTAACTATTCTGTTCTCTTGCTATAATAGCCTATTAGCCCGTCTTCAGCCTATGGTTGTTTCATTGTGAATCATGGTTCGTTGCTTGGGATGTTCTACTGCTTTTCCTCGACTGGACACCCCGACATGTGGGAAATGTTCAAAGCTTACAGCTGCAAGTGCAGCTGATCACGAACAGATTATGGTGCGTTCTCGCTGTATTACTTTGTACCTGTAGCCTATATTCACTGATGTATTCAGCAGCAACCACAGTGTGAACACTGTGGCTGCGTGTATCCTTTCTTGCGCTCGCCGTCATGTGCTGGATGCAGAGACACTGACAATGGTGAGCGAGCTTCATTATTTGCCACTCAATCTAATGTCAACAATAGCCTCAATGGAACCGTCAGGCAGTGGTGGCACTACCGCCGTTAGCGTTGCTCAGACAATTTTACATCGACAGAACGTGTATAGCCACAAGGCAAGTCAGCATCGACTAAACCAGCAACGGCCACAAAACCCTTCATCGTTGAATGCAAGTGATGTAAAGCGAAAGGTTTCAGCTCTCAAGGCCAACGCTCGAGCAGCAAAGATTGATATTGACTTCACTATTCAGCAATATCTCTATGGAAGCTCGAAGCCTTCCAAACTGGCCATTCCGTCATCACGAGTAACTTTCCCTACCTCGGAACTAGCTACTAGTGCTTTTGAACAGCTGGCTTCGAAGGCGAGAGGCCTGTATAATAGTACACCGCCCCTTTTAGGACTCTCCGACGTGGCTCTGGATCTTATGTTTGATTGGTAATGTCATTGCATAGTGGTCGCATTGTGCATACTGAAACTTCCCTGTAATTCAGGCACACAATTAAATTTTGCACGGTACTCAACAACACTACCGTAAATATGATTGAGGAACAAAAGTATCTGGTGTCAGCAACTATGGAAAGTCTCTACGGAAACCTCAAACAGGATCGCATGTTGTCCGAGAAGGATGGAAATGCGAAAACCCCGAAGATCACACTTCGCCTGTTCCTGTATGTCCCCAAGGCTGAAGAGGTAAATAAAATCAGTATCCCGCAGGCAATTGTCTGACACATACAACCCAAGGACAATGATATCCAGGAAGTCCAACAGAACCGACACACGTCAACTCGGAGATCAACAGCACCAAGTTCTCGTCAGAAGCGGAAAAGGTCTCCATCAGGTGAGTAAGGCTGCAATTCACGATGATTCTCTTTCTATATCTGTCCTTGTCTTTTCCCTTCCTCCATTCGCAAACTGTAGAGTTCACGCATTGCATGGCTTTTCTTTTGCTCACTTGTGTTTCTTCGTTGGCTTTTGGTTCTCATTGCCATCCATCCTCTTTTTCATTGTCTGAATTGTGTTGTCATCATCGTTTGTGTGTCGTCATCTTTTCCATCCTCCGAATCACAATCATTTCCTTCCTCTACACTCAATTATACTCATACATTCAAATAGTGTCACCTGAACGTTCACGGCCTGCTAAGCGCTATCAGAGCTCATACCGACCAAGATGTTCTGCTACTGCGCCCACCACTGGTGCACTGGCACCACTTGAGTTCGAATGCTTCAAAATGAAGTGTGTGACTTGCTCCGTGAATGACTTTGGGGAACTGAAGATGGTATACAGTGAGGAAGAAGAAGAGATCATGGTTGCTAAAGGATGGCAAGCTCACATCAAGGCGGGAAAACCATATCAGGGTTACCTTGGTCAAGGATTGACAAAATTTGTCTTTCACGTGAGTTCTACTACTTTTCTTCGAACACTGGGCCTACTGCTGATAGCAGCTTGAAATGCAGGGTCGTTACAACAACACAGACTATGCTGTCCTTCAATGTAAACGCATTCGCTCGAGAGACGTTGACAATGAAAAGGATCTGCTGGGTGAACTGGAAATTCTTCACCTATCTCAGTATTTTTTGGACTCGTTCTACAAATGAGGGGAAGAAGAGAATGTCCGCAATCTTCCCAGTAAGCTTATCATATAGAAATATTGATTGAAGGCTGACAAGTCTATCACACAGAAATGAAGTGGAACATTACTGGGGCATTCATTGGGAAGCTTACTCAAAAACTCGCCAATGCTCCGAACAATGGAGAAGAGGATTTGCGCAGCCTCGTTTTTAGTTGCTTTATGGTGCTCCCACTTCTCCCGACTGGTGCATTGTGCAATGAAATCAAGTTTTCTGGAAATGCAGAAGTAGGAGTCAATAATGACTCGCTCGGAAGTGCCGTAGATGCATATGCTCATCATGTTGCTGTTGATTCGATGTATGAGATGATCATATCCGATATTCAAGGTGAGTCTACGCAATGATTCTATTTTGTTGTTGTTGAGTAGCGCTGCAGGAATTGTCACGCCGGATCGATCTATTGTCTTTTTTGATCCACAGTCTCATACGTGTGTACAATACTTTTATCCATCTGATGTTACGTCTAATTTCTGCATCACAGTGCAAACGGCGACTCAGGCTACTGGGATCATGGAAAACCGGCAATCTCAGAATTTTTGGAGTCGCACAAATGCAACAAATTTTGCAACGCCCTCAGCCTTGACACTGAGGTTCCTCCTCTAAGTCTGTCCAATACCATCCACAAAGGTCCGCTTCGTATCGGTTTTGATTAGTACATACCAATCCTCACCCATTTGCATATGATACAACTCGTTTTACATTTACTCTTAATTTTCACCCCGACTTTCAGACTAATTCTCGACATTCATTCAGGCAGAGCAGTATATATCACAATGACTAACATAAACTACATTAATGGTAACATTGCGGCAAACACCTGCCAGACGTTCTCAAAAGTTAAGACAGTGAATCCAAGATCATTGAAGATTGATTGTGCAGCAACACTATACTCAGAGCCAACGAAACGTACGAGATCCTCTCCGCCAATCTCCTCCATAAGATTCTTGACAACGTCACGATCCACTGGTTGCAGGCAATTCTCAGCGCCATAGTCTTCATGCAGTGACATTGCAATGTTCGGGGAGACACCAGACGGTAGTATTTTATCACGGTCGTACCGAACAGTATGGGTATTGAGACGATGCTTCAGCTTGTCAAGCTCTTGTTGGATTAACCGTGGCCATAGCCACTGAACGAGATCACTGAGACAGAAGTAAGATTAAATCAAAAACAGCGCTGCCACACATGAACATACTATTGGCGTTGTAGAAACAACAATACTGAGAGGAACAAACAATGCTCCTGACTGTATCTATAATGTTGTGGTCTTTGCACTGCCTAGTCTGCTATACTTGCCTGACAAGTGCGTTCGACCCAGGGGTCTGCGGTCTGGGAATAGTCTTGGGGGTAAGTGAGTGATGTGGGGTCAATAGTCCGAGCGCGGGAAACAATGTCCGAAGGTATAATTACGATGTCCGATGCAAAAGCGTCGGGTCCGATGTTTTCGGGGTTTCGGGTTATCGGGTTCGGGTTCGGGGTGTCGGAAACTAATAGTAACGCTATCGCGAGCGTCGGAAGAGCGAGCGGTGTGCGCAATAATAACAATGACTGATACGGATAATGAAAGAGCGATGATATTCGCAATATCAACTAAGAACTACGAAATATCGGGTTTGACCACTAAGCGTCGGGGAACTGCTCCCCTCTACTTGGATAATGAATAATGCTCGAGGTCAGTCCAATATATATGTAAGTACATAGAAATGCGGAACCTGTAGGCGAAAGTAGCGGCGGAGTATTTCGGATCCGAAGTACATGTAAATAAACATGAGGCACTGCGGACTATGGGAAAACATGTAATAGCGCTGGCTACGATGTGAGTAATGTGCGAAATAATGAACTACACATCTAGTGGGGCTAGCAAGACAGGATGGGACACGGATAGGACAAGTGCGCGGGAAAAACGTCGGGTCCGATGCGGCCTAAACGTCGGGTTGGCGGGTTAGCGTCGGATAACATTGGGAAGTGATTAGCATGTGACGGGTATTTGACGTGTACTGTAAAATAGCTCGATACGAGCCCAGCGCCAGCTCGTGTCCTACAGCGTGGATCCATATCGTTATAAATTTCTTCACCTGCTTCCCAAAAGATCTTCACATTGTCTCCCCATTGGACTCGCACGCGAAGCCAGCCACGCTCAATCGTGATGTTGTGAACACTCTTCAAAAAGCGGTGAGCAGGCAACTCATCAGTGGGTAGATTCGGAGAAAAGATTTCCCTGTAAAAAGTATACTTAGTCCACAACGTGATAATAATTAGTAGCACCATGACTGACCTTAATGCATTGGCAAAACCGTACACTTCAGTTGTCTCGCTTCCACAGTCAGTTGTCATTTGAAGTGGCATTCCTAGATAAACAATGAATCACGCTACTGGCATACATGAGCATCACATACCACCAATCTCGTAGACAAGAGATAAGTAGAGGTAGGCGATCGTCGTCTTAAGACGATTGTTCGGAACTACCCACATTCCCAACCATTTTCCAGACCACTGATCACGGATGGCCCATATGGGAAACCCTATCTTGCTCAATTTGTTGTGCCCATCACCGCTCCATTGATGATGTGGTCCAAGCGAAACCAGCGGCTGTCGAGAGGTCTTCTTCCTTGAAGGTTCCCGCTGGGCAAATCCATCAGGCTCGTGTCGCCTCATTTCATTCATCACATATTCCCTTTCTTAAAATTAGCTTGCACGAACCTATGTAATGCAATGATGATGTTACCTTGTCAGCAGATTTCCCGTGTCGGCCACTATGGCTTCCCGGACTAAGCGTGGCCCACGACGGTGAAGGGGATCTTGCGCAAGTTGGTCGAGTACCAACTGCCGCTTAGTTGAATTGGGCAGTGAGTGTGTCGACTGGTTGCTTCCTAGAAGTCCAAACTGTTGCCGATGTCGAGAAACAGTTGCTTCGCTATTAGAGAGATGTAAGCAGGCACATTTAGAGAGCGTGCTGGGTCAGACTTGCCTCATAGTTATGCCATGCTCAGCCTTGAGAAGGCGGCTGATCTTTTTCCGATTTGTGATGTTGTCGTGGTGGTACTGGGCAAGGATGTTCTGGATGAATTGATCATTTTTTGGAGCTGTAATGATATACTGATCAGTGTAACGGCGGAATATTGATGCTGTATTGCTCACGACATTCTCCATGTTGATTTCTGCCCTCTGGGTTTGGGACACGAGTGGATGGAGGCTGCGACTCGTCAAATGAACCATGGTCCAAAGCATCTGCATCATAAGGGTCCGAGTCCATGAACAGATCAGAGGATAGGATGTCGGGGAGGGATGGCTAATAGCGCATGAGAACGAGATAAACTGACATAGAAAAACTTTATACCTGCGTGTTTCCGAAATCATCCGCTCGCACTGGCGTGGCAGCACATATGTAACAAGCCACTAGTAAGCGCAACGGGTGAGGGCAAAGACGTAGTTGGTGACATAAAATAGACACACTTACTACCTTGGAAGTTGACCGGACCAAAAACCACACTCTCGATAGCGGACAATAAGGTAATAGCTGCGTGACAGTGAGCCTGATGATGGTGACGACAAGCTCGGAGATGAGCACGCTGAGGACGACGACAACGACAACGTGACAAGTGGTGCGGGGAAATGGACACAGCCACACAGTATTTACTAATACGCAAACAAAGTAACATAACAAATAATATTTGTTTGGTGAAAACTAACCTGATACACATAGTCAACCGTATACAAGGCAATGTAGCCTAACGGTAAAGCTGCTTGACAGTTTGAGAATTGATCATGTGATCTTGGCTGGGTCAGCATGGATGGTTGAGAGTTCAAACCAGCTCTGTGGTAAAAAATAAAGTGCACTTTTTGACATCACTTTGACTGCCTTAATTTCCTTATTCTAAGGAAATTTCCCCAGTTTAAGGCGAGGGACCTCCTTATTCTCCTTAGAAAAAACAGCCTTAATATTCCTTATTATGTGAATTAAGGCATATAAGGACAAATAAGGAGCAAATAAGGAACTCGAGGAATTGCTGATGCATTGGTATTCAAAGATTGTCCTTAATGTGACTTTTTTGACTTATTGTGTAAAATAAGGAGAATTAATCGAGTTTAATATTGTTTATACCACATCAGTAAACTACAAATTTCTCCATAGACTCATCAACACTTTTGACAGCTTCCCACAGTAACTCACAGACACTACAGGGCCCGCAATATTTAAGACAGGTCTGAATGTCGTGTGAAATGTCAAGGCAATACTTAGTATTTAGCTTGTCGTGTAAGCAGATATAAAATTTCAAATGTTAGAGATTTTGCATGGCAAGAAAAATATAAAGCATTAGCGAACATTTTGTTGCCGGCTGAATGTCATTGACAATAAGAAATATAAATATATCTTTAATGCTGGCCTATACTTTGAAATGAAACTTCACATTTAAGACTTCAAAAAACTTTAACCATTACATGTGACCAAATGCCTGCTCATAATATGAAGTTTGGACCACCACTTAGACGGGCGTGAAAATTTAAAATACCTCTTCACAATAAAACATGTACATAAAACATCAAGTTTTAGCTCCAGATAAAATTAATCGCCTAACAATCGCCCACTTACAAGTACACAAGTAGATTTTCTGTCCATTTGAAGAAAACTTGTATTATTATTTTTGCATCAGATTGAGTCCTTTGGGGTTGCAGACCCCATATTGGACATGTTTTGTCATATGCTTTCCCCCATATCTGTTAAGACCATGCACAAAGGGTAGGACTGATTCCAAGGGGCTTGGCTTCAGCTCGTGCGCTGCGCCCCTTACCCGAGTATGTGCCCTTAACTTCAGAATGAAGTCTGGAGAAAGTCCAGTGAAGTCCGAAGGACTTCCGGAGAAGCATGGGAAACTTCGGAAGGACTTTCCGGACGAGTGCGGGAAACTTCCGGATGAGTGTGGGAAACTTCTGGAGGAACTTCTGGAAATTACGATGGAGTTTTGTCCTGATGGGGATATGTGTAATGGCTACTCAGGACAAGTCCTGAGTAGAAGCAAACAGAGGAAAGGCTGCAAGGACAAAGTCTGAAGCAGAATAGGTCCGGAGGACCGTGGGAAAGTTCCGGAGGAACTTCCGGAAACTTGGAGGATCGGAGGAATGGTGGATCGGGGGAATGGTGGATTGGAGGATTGGAGGGTCGGAGGAGTGGAGGAGCGGAGGAGTGGAGCTCCGGCCTAGGGAATTCCTCCCTAGGCCTGAGATGGATAATTACTAAGTCGGAGGAATAGAACTGTCACGAGGACTTAGTGTGAAGACTAGTGCGAGGACTAATATGTGTAATATTCAGACTGAGGAAGTACAAAGATTCTACAGAGTTTATATACTACAGAGGACTTAACGGAGAGTCAGTCAGTGCAGTCCGAAGCTATGCAAGGCTGTGGACAGAGGATGTAGAAAAGTCAAACACTAGTCTATTGGAAAATAGTAAATGAAGATGGAGATGAAGACATAGGAAAATAAAGCCGGAAATGAAACGAGGTACGGAAAATGAGGAAGTCTAACTCAAGAAGGAACATACAAAGGGATAAGGCACGGAAGATAGACGCGGGTTGGATCTGGATGTCCGGATGTCCGGATGAATGCGTGAGAGGTCCGGGTCCGGAACGTGGGATATGACAAAAGGCAAAAGGCATGGAAGATAGACGCGGGTTGGATCCGGATGTTCGGAAGTCTGGAGACAGGTGATTACCATAAGGGGATGGGCACTGATTTAAGGTTTGAGTTTGGACATGACAGATAGGTCGGATCCGGAGATCCGGAGATGTGGATATCAGATCTGGCGTCCAGATATCAGATGCAGGAGTACAGGGATCCGGATGGATAGAGGATTGGGTCTGGAGACATGAACAGGAGGTCCGGAGGTCCAGATGAGGCGTGGGAACATCGTCGGATGTTGGTCCGGAATGCGGGATATGACAATATCCATGTATTCTAATAGTACAGTAAAGTAATGATACAAAATGATCTAATTGTCCATGAATGCTAAGAGGACATCATAGATGCACATTAAATGACAAAAAAGATAGCTTACCACTTGCTTTGGTAGTGAGAAAGTCAGACCATGCCGTGTCAACATTCTTCTTGAACTTCTTTGTTGCTCCATTGAATTTCAGTCCATGTTTCCAATGTGTGTTGTTCACCAGACCATTGTTATCGGATGAATTGTGGCAATGAGAAACACCTTGTCGGATGTTCTCAAGGCATGTCTGGAACCAGCTTTTGCATCGAGCAGACCAGAATCCCACATCCAACCCTGACCCAGCCCAGGCCTGAGGCCTAGGCCACCAAGACAACTTCTCTATGCATCTGTTATCTAATGATTCAAATATGAGTGCACTGCGGTGTAGAAACAACAATACTGAGTGGGGCTATACGAAGATGGCTCCAAACTGATATATTTGTGTTGTGGTCTTTGCACTGCCTAGTCTGCTATACTTGCCTGACAAGTGCGTTCGACCCAGGGGTCTGCGGTCTGGGAATAGTTCTGGGGGTAAGTGAGTGATGTGGGGTCAATAGTCCGAGCGCGGGAAACAATGTCCAAAGGTATAATTACGATGTCCGACGCAAAAGCGTCGGGTCCGATGTTTTCGGGGTTTCGGGATATCGGGTTCGGGTTCGGGATGTTGGAAACTAATAGTAACGCTATAGCGAGCGTCGGAAGAGCGAGCGGTGTGCGCGATAATAACAATGACTGATATGGATAATGAAAGAGCGATGATATTCGCAATATCAACTAAGAACTACGAAATATCGGGTTTGACCACTAAGCGTCGGGGAACTGCTCCCCTCTACTTGGATCATGAATAATGCTCGAGGTCAGTCCAATATATATGTAAGTACGTAGAAATGCGGAACCCGTAGGCGAAAGTAGCGGCGGAGTATTTCGGATCCGAAGTACATGTAAATAAACATGAGGCGCTGCGGACTATGGGAAAACATGTAATAGCGCTGGCTACGACGTGAGTAATGTGCGAAATAATGAACTACACACCTAGTGGGGCTAGCAAGACAGGACGGGACACGGATAGGACAAGTGCGCGGGAAAACATCGGGTCCGATGCGGCCTAAACGTCGGGTTGGCGGGTTAGCGTCGGATAACATCGGGAAGTGATTAGCATGTGACGGGTATTTGACGTGTACTGTGAAATAGCTCGATACGAGCCCAGCGCCAGCTCGTGTCCTACAGCGGGTCAATGTGAATAGGGAAACTTACTTGTGTATACATAATATGTCCCACAAATGAAATTGACCTCCTCTTCTGATAACTTGTCATCAAAGTGAGTCTTGCCATTGATGGTGAGCAATTGTCCAAATGGGACAGCATCCCATGAAATACCAGTCAGGGCCAAGGGGAGATTATTGAAGCCAAGGCTATGTAATGCTAGCCGCCCTAAGATTCCACCGCAAAGCAGAGCAGCTCATGCACGATCTTCATTCATGAACTCATGATAGTACTGCTCATATGTGATATAGTCAGCATAAACGGCCTTGAAGGGGGGCCAGAAGTATCCGAGCGAGAATGTACAAAGTTTGCTGAGCAGGCGCCTAGCCTCAGGAGAAACTGCCATGGGCTGCAGTGTCTTGAACACAATGCCTTTTTGCAGGAGCTTGAGGGCAATGGTCGAGATGTCGGACCCCCAGTCATGACAGAGGCACATCACAGCTGTAGCAGTGTCAGGAACCACGAGTTTCCACAGGGCAAGACTTCTTGATTGACTTGGCTGGATTACATAGAGTCGCTCCTGGCCGGGGATGTCGAGATAACAAACTCAAATGAACACATTTGACATTGATAAAGGAGTGCCAGGTGCCAGGTCCCAGTGATTGGCCGGGATCTCAGACAACTGCAATGTGGGGAGGGTGACAAGATAACCCATGAAGCATGTAATGACATGCTTTTGCACGTCTGAAATCGAGTTGACATCCTTGCCTGAATCCCCGACAATGTTGCAAACATGGTTGAACTTCTGCTTCTTGACCCAACTTTCAAAAGTGGCAGATCCAGCATTAGATCTGGTGGTTCCACCATTAGATCTGACAACTCCACCATTGGTGCTGGTGCTGTCATTCTGCACACCACTGGAGGTTCCACCACTGGGTCTGGAGGCTCCACCAATGGATCTGGTGCTTGATGCTGTCAGATGGAAGCCAAGGTGAAATCGTAAGTGGGTTATGAAGTGTTCAATACCTTCAGTGTAATCAGACAAGGCTGCAACCTCATGACGTCCGAAGTAGGTGCAAATATCTTGCAAGAAGCTGGATAACGAGGGAGGTGCAGGGGGAGGTAGCAGCACAGGATTAGGGATGGGGTCCGGGAAATTGAACTGGTCTTCTTCCCAGTTGCTGTTGGGGGTGCTGGTGGGATCCAGCTGGTCACACAAGTCCCACTCATTTCTGAATGACTCGTACAGCCTGGTAGAGTTGCTGTAGTTCTCCCAAGTTCCTGCTACCTCAGCCTTCATGAGGTGGATGCATAGTAAAAAGCCCTCAAACTCATCTTGAGGTTGCCATTTGAATACCGTGGCTGTACTGGACTTTCCAGGAAGACTGTGATTCTTCACTGCCTGTTCATGACTCTCACATGATTACCGTTGAGCAGGGGATTATTTTTTCTTCCTTCTTCCAATTTTCCTTGTGGTGTAGCACTCAGGCTCGCGCTGAGCACGTATTCAGCTAATTCCCAATGCATGTCAAACACTCAAATCACTTCCCAATGTTATCTGACACTTATCCGCTCAATCCGATGTTTATCCACTAAACCCGATGCTAATCCGACAGACCTGACATTTCCCGCGCATCGGACCCGATATTTTCCCGTGCACTTGTCCTCCCTATGTCCTGTCCTGTCGTATCTATCCCCACTAGGTGCGCAGTTATCAGTTTTCACACCGCTAACACTGTAGACCGCTGTCATATCCCACATTTCGGACCTGGACCTATCACGCATTCATCTCCGGACATCTGGACATCCGGATCCGACCCGCGTCTATCTTCCGTGCCTTATCCCTTTGTATGCTCCTTCTTGAGTTAGACTTCCTCATTTTCCGTACCTCATTTCATTTCTGGCTTTATTTTCCTGTCTTCATCTCCGTCTTCATTTACTATTTTCCGATAGACTAGTGTTTGACTTTTCTATATGCTCCATCCACAGCCTCGCATAGCTTCGGACTGCGCTGACTGATTCTGTTAAGAACGTGCTCAAGGGTCGGATCCGAAGGGCTTGGCTTCAGCTCGTGTGCTGCGCCCCTTACCCGAGTACGTGCCCCTAACTTCCGAGGGTTGTCGAACGATGTCCGAAGGTTACCGGACGATGTCCGGAGGGTGTTGGGCGATGTCCGAAGTCCGATGTCCGATGCGCGGGAATTCCGGCGGACGTTCGGAAACAAGAGATAAGACTAATCCGGACGAGGTCCGAACTAGAAAGGAAACAACGGAGGACTACCAGAGGTAGAGGCGGAGGTGACAAGTCTATAGGAGTCGATCCTAAGACGAGCGGAGGTCGACGAGAGAGAAACTCAAGTCAGACGGAGGAGAGAATGAGCAGAGTCTAAGATGATATTCGAACTGAGGAAACTACAGAGACTGTACAGGGTTTATATACTACTGAGGACATAACGGAGAACAGTAAGTGCAGTGCGAGGCTATGTAAAGCTATGGATAAAACATATGGGACGACTATCACTAGTCTATCGGAACTTAGTAAAATGAAGACGGAAATGAATAAGGGACGGAAAATAAAGTGTACTAACTGATAAGGGAAATACCAAAGGGATAAGGCACAGAGGTTAGACACGGTGTAGGGATTCATTTCTGGCTGGGCTTGTAGAGACTGTTTTTACCTTACCTTATGTTGGCACTTTTGTAGCTTACATAAGAAAGTTATCTTTTCACCAGTTACCAGTAGGAGTCAGAGTACTAAGTAGTTTTTCATGATATTTCCTCTCCTCTGAGCCTTGAGCCTGGTCCAGAAACCCTTTAGGGTCGAATAGCAGCTAGGTTCTGCAAGACCCAACATTGTTCAGACTCACTCTCTGAATTGTTGTACCTTCAACGGGTCGGATCCGGACGATACATAGAAATCGGCTGGATCCGGAAATCCGGAAATGATGAGTGTGATAGGTCCGGATCCGGAACGCGGGATATGACAGATTCTCCATTAAGTCCTCTGTAGTATATAAACTCTGTAGAATCTTTGTACTTCCTTAGTTCGAATATTATCTTAGACTCTGCTCATTCCCTCCTCCGTCCGACTTGAGTTCTCCTCTCGTCGTCCTCCGCTAGTCTTAGGATTGACTCCTATAGACTTGTCACCTCCGCCTCTACCTCTGGTAGTCCTCCGCTGTTTCCTTTCTAGTTTGGACTTCATCCGGATTAGTCTTATCACTCGTTCCTGAACGTCCGCCGGAATTCCCACGCATCGGACATCAGACTCCGGACATTGTCCGACAACCTTTGGACATCGTCCATTAGCCTTCGGAAGTTAGGGGCACGTACTCGGGTAAGGGGTGCAGTGCATGAGCTGAAGCCAAGCCCTTCGGATCCGACCCTTGAGCATGTTCTTAACAACCGCATTATTACATGTCTGCAGTACCACATGTCTTATTACATAGGACATCGGATCTGAAAATTACTACTTTCGCCTATAGCGCTCCGAAATTCTACATAGACACTATATATTTTACATGCCTCCTACTTACTTATTTACCTTTCTACCTCCAAGTAGGAGGAGGTCATTAGATATTTATAGTTCTTGGTTGAATTCCACAAATATCATCCTTTCATTATCTGAAACACTCCGAAAACACTGACAGTAACCTGCCATTCACTATCCCCAACATTCTTTACATTTCCAACGCTAATCCGACGTAACCCGACGAAACCTGCTAACCTGAAACCCGAAAACATCGGACCCGACATTTTTACCTTTGGACTCGTAATTATACCTTTGGACTTTGTTTCCCACGCTCGGACTTTTGATCACTTGACATTCCACTACTTACAGACTAATACCAGATAGCGAACCCCTCGGGTCAAACACACTTGTCATGCAAGTATAGCAGACTAGGCTGTGTCAGACCACAACATTATTATATTGCTGATTACTTACTTCATATAGTGTTCAGCAATTGTTGTCTCATTACAGCGATCTCAGTGCAACTTTCTTAGTGAGCTTCACATCTGAGTGAGACCTTAGGTACCCATATTGAGAAGGAGTGTGTGGAAGCACAGTGCCCCATGGAATTAGGAGTTCAGCTCCCAAAAGCTCCTGGCACCAGAGCAACTTCTGCTCTAGTTCATGCCATTTTTCTCTAATGTTGCGATGGAGGATGTGCTTCCCCTGGCTATCGACCTCTGTGTAAAGGGAAAACATCGAGTGGTTCAGAGGAGACTATCAGAATATATTTGTGAAGTGATTGGTGTGTGACATGCATTTGACATATATTGTAAGATAGCTGAATACGAGTCCAGTGCTAGGCTGAGTCCTACATTGTCTTAGTCAAGGAGTTGATGCACCAGAATCTAAATCTGTCTGTGTGGGTTCAAAATATGTTGCTCTTGGACTGTGCAGGTTTGAAACCTACTGATGATAAAATTCATTTTCTATGATTTACACACCTTGAAATATGCTCATGGTTGGTTGGCTGGCAAGCTGATCACAGTTGTGTTTAGACAAGTGGCTGTCATCACAGAATCAAAATCTGTTTCCATTGGAGTGTAATGAGTTTGAAACTTGTTGGATGTAACATTTTTCCCATAAGAATGTAAGGATCATATGTCCTCTACACCCCAACCATAACTTCAAAAGGAAATTGTAGAACCAATGTTTGCAAACCTCCACATGACTCATTGATGTGAAGAAGCATCACGCTTTACATCCAAGTCACACGGATACATTCCTCTTCTTTTCACTCTTTCATCATTGTTTTGAATTGCACAAACCGCTATACTCGCTACCTAGACAAAACCCTTGCTATAACTGACCCTCAGACCCTGTCCTTTGGTCACGGACTGCTCCATTCTCACTTCGCCATACCAAAACCTGTCAAAACTGCTATGAAACTCTCGTTATTTTGTCCAAACTGAACTCTTTCTTACTGCCATTAATTCACTCTCTCATACTTTCTCCTTTTTGCTCACACTAGCCACCTGTCAGGCTCAATGCCACTCCCTTCTGCATCTGTCACATCCTAATTGTTTTGGTCAAACTAACTGAGGACCCTTGCCATCGTGCACTTATATACAGCTCATGTACTTTTGTATTAGCAGCGAATCATATACCCAGACCCCCGCTCCAAGAATGCCAGAAGGTCTCAAACATATCAGTCTCAAAATGTCTCATCCACATCATAACATTTGCGCTCATTTTTTATCTAAAAACTCATTCTTGTTCACTTTCCCCTTTGAACTCAAACATCAGCCTCACAAGAATGTGTCGTGAATATTTGCTCACAGACAGCATCTCAGACATTGAAGTTCATAAAATGACCACTTGGCTAAACACAGCTCTGATGAGCTTATAAGAAAACCGATCATGAGCATATGTCAAGATGTGGTTTCATAAAAAAAAATGAAAATTTATCATTGGCAGGTTTCAAACCTGCACAGTCCAAGAGAAACAGATTTTGACTCTGATAATCACTAGCAATTTCATCTTTAGCAGGTTTTGAACCCATACAGACAGATTTGAAACAGATTTGGATTCTGTTGTAGCAACTGTTTGACTAACACCAGTTAGATGCACAGTTAAAGAAAACATTTAAAAGTGAATCTGCAAGGCAAGTGTACTGTTCCCTGTCACTCACAATGTTTTCCCTCAGCTGAACAGATGAATTGAATACAGACTGCAATACAACATTTTCAAAAAGCGAGAGAAGAGCAACATGATGATGAAAGGTCTCAAATACAGTACACTTCAACCATATACATAAGTGAATGGTGGCCAGATGGCTCTTTTGAATCTTTGCCTTGAATCCCAGCCTTGACAGATGTGTATTCTTCCTCATTCCCCAGGTCATTAGGATCAAGCTTAAAAGTTTGATGTGTAATCTGCTCTTCTTCTTCAACTAAGTCAAGACATTTGAAGAAATCTGTCTGTGTTTATGATTGGCCCGAGGACTGTGTTCAGATGCATATTCAGTTTTGGTCAGCACTATAATCACACTGCTGACATCACTTTCTTGACTCTATACAACCCTGAAGCATGATTTCAGGCATTTATGCTTAGGATGTGGAGCCATGTCAGATGCAGCCCAGAGATGTTCCTGGACACAGAAAAGTGCATCCACAAACACCATATATAAAGCAGATGTTTGGGAGCGTGAGCTATGGCATGAAAGTACACACGAGTCAATGTCAAGGTGTGTTCTAACAGGAAGAAGAAAAACACATATATCATTCATGAAGAAATGTCGAGGTGTGAATTCATAAAATAAAAATGTTATTATTGGCAGGTTTCAAACCTGTACAATCCAAGAAAAACAGATTTTTTTTGACTCTGACAATCACTTATTAATTTCAGCTTTAGCAGGCTTTGAACCCACACAGACAGATTTGGATTCTGTTGTATCAACTGCTTGGCTAAGACCAGTTAGATGCACTCCTAATGAATCCATTCAGAAGTGAATCCTCAATGTGTGTTTATCTGCATTTTGTCAGTTCTAACAATAATTTCTAACATCCCCCTTAAGTCCAATCATATGTGATCCTCCATGCTATTGAAAGAACTGCCTTTAGGATTCACTTGTGAACGGGTCCATTGGAAGTTCATCTCACTGGTCTTAGCCAAGCAGTTGATTCGACAGAATATAAATCTCTCTGTATGGGTTCAAAACCTGCCAAAGATCAAATTGTCAAGTGATCACCAGAGTCAAAATCTGTTTCTCTTGAAATGTGTGGGTTTGAAACTTGCCAATCATGAAATTTATTTTCTATGAAAACACATCTTGACATTGTCTCATGAATGATTTTCTCAAAAACTAATCTCAACTGATGTTGGCCATGTTGTTGCTAAAATAGATTCAAAATCTATTTCCATTGAAGTCTACAGGTTTGAAACCTATTGAGTGGCACATTTTTTGTATTAGAACATGTCTTGGATATCTGCTCATAGACAGCATTTCTTTTGATTTATAGGTTTTCCCGACGAACCTGCACTTTGGACATGACATATCCGCACTTTGGACCGGATGGACCCGCAGTTTTTCCTGCGCTTCGCACATCATGCCCAATGCTTTTGGCATGCCATTCAGGACAGAACAATCAGCTCCAAGATTCACCGGCGACACTTGTGGAGGTTTCACATATTTGCAAACCATAGACCAACTCAGACAAAAGCTCAATTTATTGGACATTCAGCTCATTCAGTATGCTATTAAGTATAACCGGTCCACAGATACATTACTATGGGCAGGATGCCCCGAAGTCAAAGGAACATCTTGGTTAGACTTTGCTAACGAAATTTTGTGGTGCTATCCAGAACAAGGCATAGATAAGTGTGTCCGACCTGACCCTCCGAAGTCCGAAATATCCGGACCTGATGAATCCGAAGATTATGAAGTTTGGATGCTTCAGTCAGAAAGTCACGAAGACACGCCCGTACAAGAACTCATCACTCCCGAAGTAGAAGTATCTACATCTGAAGATTTTAATGCAACATCTGACACCCCAGAGGAAGTCCGAGTCTCTGAAATTTCGGACTTGACCTTCGGACAAGTTCAGCTACCATTGGAATAATGGGATTCATTTGTTGAAGTCATTAATACGGAGATACTAACACCAGAAGTCATAGGTTCAGAGCTAACACCTCTAGGAGACGATGGACCCGAAATACCTGAAATGTTGGCCGATGATTTCCCCAAAATTTCGGACATTGACATTGGAGCTTTAGATCACGAACTCGTTTTACCTTCTTCATGTAGCACTGACCATCTTGTCCATGCAGCAGCTTTCATCTTATTACTCACTGGTTATATCACTTGGTCTAGGTATCATTTTAAATTGTCGCACCTGAAGATCTGCACATTAATACCTGAAATACCCGAAACACATTCCCTCATCAATCTGAAGATATACCCTGTTCACCTGCAGTTTCCCATCATAGTTTCATCCTCCCATCACCCATCACATCGGACCCAAAATGTCCGAAATTATACCTCGCATTCATCAGACTCATCCGTTGCTACACTCATCGCAAAATATCAAAACAATCACGCATCCCCACCATTCTACCCGATTTTCCCACGCATCGGCCGATGATTTCGGACATTCGGATTGCACTTCATTGCATCAGAGTCATAGATGTCCATTCCCTGGCATATCATGTTTAGACCTCCTATCCTTCTCTTGCTTTCACTCGAGTAGTACACTGACTGGGGACAGTCAGGATTCAAAGTTCATATGTGATGGAGAGACTGACATCTCTGTGGCCTCATAGAGGTCTAATTTCCGATGCCAGTATCAATGCTAATCATTACCCGAATCATCCCCTATCATATCTGACTCAATACACACCAAATTCGAAAACATTGCACATCGGACTTTGCACATCAGACTTCACACTTTGCACTTCGGACATTGGACATTGGACATTGGACATTGGACATTGGACATCGAACTATTGGACTTCGCGTGTATGTCATATCCCGCATTCTGGACCAACATCCGACGACGTTCCCACGCCTCATCCGGACCTCCGGACCTCCTGTCCATGTCTCCAGACCCAATCCTCTATCCGTCTGGATCCCTGTACTCCTGCATCTGATATCCGGACGCCAAATCTGATATCCACATCTCCGGATCTGACCTATCTGTCATGTCCGAACTCAAACCTTAAATCAGCACCCATCCCCTTATGGTTGTTAAGAACGTGCTCAAGGGTCAGATCCGAAGGGCTTGGCTTCAGCTCGTGCGCTGCGCCCCTTACCCGAGTATGTGCCCCTAACTTCCGAAGGCTGTCGAACGATGTCCGAAGGTTACCAGACGATGTCCGGAGTCTGATGTCCGATGCGCGGGAATTCCGGTGGACGTTCGGGAACAAGAGATAAGACTAATCCGGACGAAGTCCAAACTAGAAAGGAAACAGCGGAGGACTACCAAAGGTAGAGGCGGAGGTGACGAGTCTATAGGAGTCAATCCTAAGACTAGCGGAGGACGACGAGAGGAGAACTCAAGTCGGACGGAGGAGAGAATGAGCAGAGTCTAAGATGATATTCGAACTAAGGATGTACATAGATTCTACAGGGTTTATATACTACTGAGGACTTATCGGAGAACAGAGATGCACAGTCCGAAGCTATACAAAGCTGTGGACGGAGCGTATAGAAAAGTCAAACACTAGTCTATCGGAAAATAGTAAATGAACCCGGAGATTAGAACAGATGAAAATAAAGGCGGAAATGAAATGAGGTACGGAAAATGATATAGTCTAACTGGAGTAGGAACGTACAAAGGGATAAGGCACAGAAGTTAGACGCGGGTCGGATCCGGACATAGATAGATGTCGGCCGGATCCGGACTTCCGGAAATGATGTGTGTGATAGGTCCGGGTCTTCTTCATCTCCATCTTCATTTACTATTTTCCAATAGACTAGTGTTTGACTTTTCTACATCCTCCGTCCACAGCCTTGCATAGCTTCGGACTGCACTGACTGACTCTCCGTTAAGTCCTCTGTAGTATATAAACTCTGTAGAATCTTTGTACTTCCTCAGTCTGAATATTACACATATTAGTCCTCGTGACAGTTCTATTCCTCTGACTTAGTAATTATCCATCTCAGGCCTAGGGAGGAATTCCCTAGGCCGGAGCTCCGCTCCTCCGCTCCTCCGCTCCTCCGCTCCTCCGCTCCTCCACTCCTCCACTCCTCCACTCCTCTGACCCTCTGATCCTCTGATCCACCATTCCTCCGATCCTCCAAGTTTCCGGAAGTTCCTCCGGAACTTTCCCACGGTCCTCCGGACCTATTCTGCTTCAGACTTTGTCCTTGCAGCCTTTCCTCTGTTTGCTTCTACTCAGGACTTGTCCTGAGTAGCCATTACACATATCCCCATCAGGACAAAACTCCATCGTAATTTCCAGAAGTTCCTCCAGAAGTTTCCCACACTCATCCGGAAGTTTCCCGCACTCGTCCGGAAAGTCCTTCCGAAGTTTCCCATGCTTCTCCGGAAGTCCTTCGGACTTCACTGGACTTTCTCCGGACTTCATTCTGAAGTTAAGGGCACATACTCAGGTAAGGGGCGCAGCGCACAAGCTGAAGCCAAGCCCCTTGGAATCAGTCCTACCCTTTGTGCACGGTCTTAACAGTGTACTTGTCCTACCTATGTCCTGTCTCATTGTGCTAGCCCAACTAGGTGCACAGTTACTTGTTTTCACATCACTAACATTGTAGACTACATTATTACATGTCCGCAGCACCTCATGTCTTATTACATAGGACATCGGACCCGAAAATATTGCGCTACTACTTCCACCTATAGGGTTCTGGATTTCTACGTATCTACATAAATATTGGGCTCCCCATAGCATCATCATCATCCAAGTAGAGGAGAGCCGTTCTCTGATGCTTAGGGGTCAAACCCGATATTTCATAGTTCTTAGCCAACATTGTGAATATCATTGTTCCTTCACCGCCCAAATCAGTCATTGTTATTATTGCGCATACCACTCGCTTTCCCGACGCTCGCTATTGTGTCACTATTAGTTTCCGATAACCCAAACCCAAACCCAATAACCCGAAACCCCGAAAACATCGGACCCAACACTTTTACATCGGACATCGTAATTATACCTTTGGACATTGTTTCTCGCACTCAGACTATTGACCCCACATCACTCACTGACCCCAAAAACTATTCCCAGACCGCAGACCCCTGGGTCAAACACACTTGTCTCACCAAGTATAGCAGACTAGGCAGTGCAAGACCACAACATAAAGATATCAGTGTGGAGCCATCTTTGTATAGCCTGTTACAAGTAACATTGGTCATGTGGCCCCCCTATCATTTTCCCTTCGTCCTTGCCCTTACCATCTACCGGCTCACACTCCTTTACCACATATCTGTTGACCGGATCCTCGGGACCATTCTCGCCCCTCGTCTCCACCTCCTCCTCGACCTTATCTCTGATAAAGCACCAACGTGTGCACGTGCCTTGGCACTATGACTCATCGTGACTCATGCCACCAATGTGGCTTTCCTTTCCTGTTCCCTCTGACTCGCACCTGCTGTGCATTGTATCACTACCATTGGTTCGGTCCAACATTCCTTGGTCTCATTCTGCATTCGACCTCCCATCACTAATTAGGCTGTGTTTCCAGTGTACCTATACCCTTTCCGTTTCCCCTCTACCCTTACCTACAGTATGGTAACCCAGCCCTCAACCCTTTCCACTTAGTATAAGTAGTCGGTCATCCTGTACTAGATTCCTTAACTTGAATCTACTCAATCTTCTGTCGAAACTACTTCCTTCAAGAGCCTCTCAGCTCTTGTCTCTAGTACGACTTTCTTAGGTGCTCATTGCACCTAAGTCTACCTCAATCAACGGTCATCGTTCGGACAACATAGACCTTGCTTTGACTTCAGTGACTTCAAGGACATCTGTCTTAGAAGTCACGTGACACACGCATCTGCGATCACTGCCGACTCATCATCGCCAGTCTCCCTCGCTACACCGGATCCTTCCGGTTACATCACGAACATTAGCAGACAACGCCCCTCTTAGGGCTCCACATAACAGACCTATTTGAGTGCGTAACATAGCCCCACTCTGTGTTGTATTCCTACAATGGTGTTATTACATGTTTTCCCATAGTCCGCAGCATGTTACGACACTAGGTCGCGTGCGGACTTGGATGGGATCTACAACAGCAAGGCCGAGAAGACGGCGTTCAGGTGCTGAGGTTTGTCGGCTTCCACAGAAGAGCAGAAGTTGCGTACGCCTTGTGGGGCGATGATAGCGATTACAGACGGAAGGTTCGTGGTCGTAAGACAAGCTTCCGAAGGTACGAGCCGGATGTCAAGCAAGGTAGCTTTATGCAAGACAAGAGGTTTCAAGGGAAAACCAAGTAAGATTAAAGTAAGGAACATCTACTTTAATCGTCGACCTTATATAAGGCTACTCTATCGTGTCTAAGCTCAGCTTGAAGCTGGGTTCTAATCTGCTTATCTATCGAGTCAGAGATAGCGTCCATGAGGCAGGCTTCTATCAGTACACGAGGCAACACGAGGCTTGCCTTCTATCTTGATAACAGGAATAGGTCTTCTAGACCTATGTCGTCATAGCGGTCCAGACCGCTTATCTAATCCGGCATCTTCCGGAGTTCTCTTCTATATCGGTCCGGTGTTCTATCCTGTGTTCTATCCCAAGGGCAGGAGAGGCCCGGGTATCGTCTGTAGCCGTGCAGGTGGCAGAGGGCAGGGTGGCAAGGGGACTGTGTAGTTCACTGTAACACAGCACCTCTTATCTTATTAAAACTCAACTAAGACTGATGAAGATCAGTGTCTAAGAGAGTGACTATGATTCAATATTCAAGGCATGTACTAATAGAAAAAATGCAGCATTCAATGTGTTTCAGACTGTCAAGGTGCATTTTCATAAAATAAAAAATGTTATCATTGGCAGGTTTTAAACCTGTGCAGTCCAAGAGAAACAGATTTTGAACCCACACAGACAGATTTGGATTCTGTTGTATCAACTGCTTGGCTAAGACCAGTTAGATTCACTTCCAATGAACCCATTCAGAAGCGAGTCCTCAAGGTACATTTATCTGCATTTTGTCAGCTTGTCATATCCCGCGTTCCGGACCTGGACCTATCACGCTGTAGGGATTCATTTCTGGCTGGGCTTGTAGAGACTGTTTTTACCTTACCTTATGTTGGCACTTTGTAGCTTACATAAGAAAGTTATCTTTTCACCAGTTACTAGTATGAGTCAGAGTACTTAGCAAGTTTTCATGATATTCCCTCTCCTCTGAGCCTTGAGCCTGGTCCAGAAACCCTTTAGGGTTGAATAGCAGCTAGGTTCTGCAAGACCCAACATTGTTCAGACTCACCATCTGAATTGTAGTACCTTCAACGCAATCATCTCCGGACATCCGGATCCAGTCAGCTTCTATCTTCCGGATCTTTTCCCTTTGGTATGTCCATTCTCAGTTAGCCCCTGCATACAGTCATCTGGTTATACCTATAACTGGACTATATGCTTAATTTCCGTACCTTCTTAATTTCTGTCTTCATTTTATTGAGTTCTGATAAACTAGTGTTAGGTGTTCCATGTGCTCCATCCATAGCCTCACATAGCCTCGCACTGCACTGACTGATTCTCCGTGATGTCCTCAGTAGTATATAAACCCTGTACAGTCTCTGTAGTTCTTCAGTTCAAATATTATCTTAGACTCTGCTCATTCCCTCCTCCATCCAACTTGAGTCTCTCCTCTCGTCAACCTCCGATAGTCTTAGGATGGACTCTTATAGACTTGTCACCTCCGCCTCTACCTTTGGTAGTCCTCCACAGTTTCCTTTCTAGTTTGGAGTTCGTCTGGATTAGTCTTATCACTTGTTCCAGAATGTCCACCGGAATTCCTGTGCATCAGACTCCGGACTCCAGACATCATCCATTAGCCCTCAAAAGTTAGGGGCACGTACTCGGGTAAGGGGCGCAGTGTACAAGCTGAAGCCAAGCCCTTCAGATTCGACCTTTGAGCATGTTCTTAACACAGCTCTTTGAATAGCATGGTCACTGTTGATATTGTTAGCCTACTCTTATTGCAAAAGACACAGACTTCCTGCTGGGGCTTCTTGACTTCAAGACCTGTTTATCTAATGATTTCCCTGAAAAAGTGCTGATGAAAGACCACCACAGTGGGTCCATGAGTGAAAACTGACAATGAAAGGATCACACAGTGTATTTTTGATGCAGAGTTCGATATATGACTAAAATCTTGATGCAAACTCGGAAGGATAAGTACAATAACAATAACATTCTTTCTAAAGGTCTTGACTTGGTTGAGGGAGAAAAAGAGCAGATTATGCATCAAACTTTCAAGTTTGATCCTAATAATCTGGGGAATTAGGAAAAATACAAATCTATTAAGGCTGAGAGGTAAACAGGTCTTGAAATCAAGAGTCCCAGAAGAAGTCTTATGTCTTTTGCAATAAAAGCAGGATAAAAAAATCAACAGCGACCATGCTATTGAAAGAACTGACAAAATGCAGATAAATGTGCCTTGAGGGTTCACTTCTGAATGAGTTCATTGGAAGTGAATCTAACTGATCTTAGTCAAGCAGTCAACACGACAGAATCTAAATCTGTCTGTGTGGGTTCAAAACCTACCAAAGATTAAATTGTCAAGTGATCACCAGAGTCAAAATCTGTTTCTCTTGGACTGTGCAGGTTTAAAACCTGCCAAGGATAATTTCCATTTTCTATAAAAATGCACCTTGACATATGCTCATGGTCAGTTTGCTTACAAGCTCGTCAGAGTTGTGTTTAGCCAAGTGGTTGTCATAACAGAATCAAAATCTGTTTTCATTGAAGTGCAACAGGTTTGAAACCTGTTGAATCTTGCATTTTTTTGTTCTATTAGAACATGCCTTGAATATTTGCTCATAGACAGCATCCCAGATGCTGATCTTCATTGGTCTTAGTCTTATTCCATGAAATCACACCTTGACATTTCCTCATGAATGATATACATATGTTTTTGTTTTTGTTTTTTTTCCTGTTAGAACACACCTCAACATGGACTCATGTGTGCTTTCCTGAGAGCACCATCTTGCTGGTGGTGTGATTTCATAAAACAAAAATAGTATTATTGGCGGGTTTCAAACCTGTGCAGTCCAAGAGAAACAGATTTTGACTCTGATAATCACTTGTAATTTCATCTTTAGCAGGTTTTGAACCCACACAGACAGATTTGAATTCTATTGTGTCAACTGCTTAGCTAAGACCGGTTAGATGCACTCCAAATGTGCCCATTCAGAAGTGAATACTCAAGGTACATTTAACTGCATTTTGTCAGTTCTAATATTAATTTCCAACATCTCCCTTAAGTTCAATCATATGTGATCCTTCCATTGTCGGTTGTCACTCATGACCCAGTTATAAAGAATAAGTTTATTGGACGTGCATCTCACTGGTCTTAGCCAAGAGGTTGATACAACAGAATCTAAATCTGTCTGCATGGGTTCAAAACCTGCCAAAGATGAAATTGTCAAGTGATTACCAGAGTCAAAATCTGTTTCTCTTGGACTGTGCAGGTTTGAAACCTGCTGATGATGAATGTTATTTTCTATAAAAACACCTTGACAATAACATTTTTATTTTTATTGTATGAATAATGAAATCACACCTTCACATTTCCACACGAATGTATAGCAAGCAAACACTGATGATCTCAAGCTTGATTGACATTGCTGTTGGTTTCATGCATCCTTTTTTTGCTAGGTGAATGCGAGTATTTTTGACATAGAGTTCGATATATGACCAAAATCTCGATGCAAACTCGGAAGGATAAGCATAAGAACAATTTAATTATTTCTAAATGTCTTGACTCTGTTGAAGAAGAAGAAGAGCAGATTACACATCAAACTTGCAAGTCTCATCCTAATGACCTGGGGAATGAGGAAAAATACAAATATATCAAGGCTGAGATTGTGTGCCTTGAGGATTCACTTTTGAATGAGTTCATTGGAAGTGCATTCAACTAGTCTTAGCCAAGCAGTTAATACAACAGAATCTAAATCTGTCCGTGTGGGTTCAAAACCTGCTAAAGATTAAATTGTCAAGTGATTGCCAGAGTCAAAATCTGTTTCTCTTGGACTGACTATGTAGGTTTGAAACCTGCCAATGATAAAATTCATTTTTTTTCTATGAAAACACACCTTGAAATTTGCTCATGGTCGCTTTGCTTGCAAGCTGATCAAAGTTGTGTTTAGCCATGTGATTGTCATAACAGAGTCATGTTCGTCCTTTGTCCATCCATTCCATGTCCATTCGGTGTAGGGATTCATTTCTGGCTGGGCTTGTAGAGACTGTTTTTACCTTACCTTATGTTGGCACTTTTGTAGCTTACATAAGCAAGTTATCTTTTCACCAGTTATCAGTATGAGTCTGAGTCTTCAGCAGTTTTTCATGATATTTCCTCTCCTCTAAGCCTTGAGCCTGGTCCAGAAACCCTTTAGGGTCGAATAGCAGCTAGGTTCTGCAAGACCCAACATTGTTCAGACTCACTCTCTGAATTGTTGTACCTTCATCAGTTCATCAGTGCATATTTCTATTCTATTTCTGTGAATTCTGACAGTATTGCTGGTGCTATGCACACACATTCCATAATGCTATGTCATGGACCCTTATATTACATATTATCATGCACTCGCTTCGCTTCTCAGTGTACTTTAGCGCTTAACATTACTTACATAGTTCATGTATGTTTTTCTCTCTTGACAAATTAACCACCATCATCTTGCTGTGATGCTCAGAACCGCTGAAGGTGAGGAATCTTGACTGTGGGTGAAAACACTAAAGTAAGGGGGCTCTACAGCAAGACCTGGATACGAGAATACAACTCGACCCAAAGGACAGCTACTGAGAGAAGTTCCTCGCAAATAAGGTGGAGGGAAACTCTGTCAACTAGACGGGCGCTGGCAGGCGCGAGAAGATAATGCGCACGAAGGCGCGCGCGTATGCGGGAGCGCACTTATGAGTGATAAGGGATGTGGTTTCAAGTATAGTAGAGGCGCGAGCTGTAGCAGATGGAGAAGTATAATCAGATTTCTAGTACTAAGGTGCACTATACAACTTGCAGTATACTGAGATAAATGGGGGGAAAAGTAGTAACCAAAGTAAAAGAACTTCCCTCTATTTAAGAAGGGAGATAGCGCTATGCGGCGCTTCCGAGCGCGGTACCGAACCGAGTAACCATATCAACTCTAAATATAATCTAAAGTCTAAGATAGACTTTCTGTATGTAAGCGCGGGGATCGGACCGAGTGCACATCAATTCAGTGAAAGAGATAAGAATAACGCACCAGCAAATCAGTGAGGACATAGGATGGACGGACGAGTAGGCACGAGAAGACCTAAGGGGAGGCGCACGGACGCGCGCGAACGAGGCGCGAACGTATGGCGCGCGCGCGGGAGCGCGTATGACTGATCCTTCGGATAAGAGCTGGAATATGTAAGGAATATGTGGTTCGTGGGGCCATATGTCCGGCATTGAGAGGCGTGAGTCTCTACATCTCCTGGGGACTTACAATTTGAGTGTCCCCACTCAGTGCTATAGCGCGGGATTTTGGACTTGGTGAGATGGTGATAGACGGGGTCATGTGATCGCGAGAGTAGGACCATTCCTTTGATGATCGCGAGCATCGCTGATCTAATCGATAGAGGTCATTGATAAGAAGATGGACGCGTTCTCGCGATCTCTTGACTTCTCCCTTATCATTACCATCATGGCCCCCTTCACTGCCACTATGCTAAACGCCACCCCCTCTCCCTCTCCTGAGCCAGTGGCGCCAGACCATCCTGAGGACGCGCGCATGGAGGACGTCAATGCTGTGTCCGATACCGACCGCCTTCTTAGCGCTTGGGCTGCTATCCTAGTCTCCTTGGAAGCTTGTGCCATGGCGGTGCCTGATCTCAAGCCAGAACTGCTTGAGGATCAAGAGTTGTGGTTGCGTGAGTGGCGCTCTGTGTTGGTGAGTGCGCTTACATGTCTTGCCTTCTGTGATCTAACATTCCTAGGCAACCATGAATGGCTGTTCCGAGCGCGCGGGTGTGTTGGGTGTGGAGTTGGATATGAGCGATAAGGGCGCGGAGTTCCTGAAGCAGGGGCAGAAGAGTTCTAAGGAGATTGAGACGGTCGTGAAGGGATGGAAGACGAAGGCGACTGAGGCTGTTCCAGAGGCACCTCCCAAGCGCGCTGCGCGCGTTACTGGCGCGTCCGAAGTCGAGGCGCGCGCAACTGATGCGTCTGGTACTGATGCATCTAAACAGGTGCGGTTCTCTATATCTCATTGTTGCACTACTCTACTGACACATTTGGTCGCATTAGCACAAGGTTGGGCGCATGTCTGTCGTGAAGGCACCACGCTGCGCCACTTGCGTCAGCAGGGATCAGGACTGCGGAGGCGCGCCTGGCAAGCGGTGCCCTCCTTGCGATGTTTCAAAGCGTGCCTGCTCCTTCTGTAAGTTGCGCCTTGAGGGATTTTGTCGGCGCGCTACTAACGCCTTTGATTAGCTAAGCGCAAGACTTCAGACGGACCTAAGGCGCGTCCGCGCAAGCCGATGCCTAAGCGCCCCATTGTTACTGAGTCTGCAAAGGAGACCGCTTCCTCTATTGCCGTTGACGAAGGAGAAGGATCTGAGGCGTCTGGTATGGATGTGGAGATTGTTGATGAGTGCGATGTGGGGGAAAAGGTCATGCGTGCGATATTCCTGTGCGCGCCGTCGGTCCGTTGGCATCTGGCTCTGCGCCTAAGGGAAAAGGCAAGTACAAGGGGCCAGAGGAGGAGTTGAGAGAGGTGCAAGCTGAGACGGCGCGCCTGAGGGAGGAAAATGCGCTTGTGCCCGCGTCCGCTTTGAAGACGCGCCAGTATGCGCGCGCCCAGCAGGCGGATCTCTTGGCGCTTTCCAACAAACTTTTCGCCATGTCCCAGGAGTGGTCTGACCTGGAGGAGCGCGCCAATGCTTCTCTGAACTAGATACAACCTGTTTTTCTCCTAAGCGCCAATGCGCCTTTGCAATAGATCCTGATTTTGTTGTCCCATGTCCATGTCCATGTCCTTGTCTGATTCACTGGGCTATGAAATTAAGATTATAAGTATGTAAGTAAGGATCAAGCGCGAGACGAGATAAAGGTACTGCGATGGACTTTACTAGGTTTTCTGCGGGGTGCGCGCCCGTCTTGTCTTCTTCGCGCACCTTCCTTCATCTATCCCTGCCTTGTTGCGCCGCATGCGCCGAGGCGATGACGCGTGCGCGCTCGAATGAAAATTAAAAGAAGACAAAAAAGTGCGCGGCGCCGCGCGCGCGTTAGAAGGTGAAAGTCTATGGGGGTGATTATGCGCGCGCTATACAAATAAGGTAGTTAGTAGTATGTACTTGCGGAATATTAGCGTTTTGGTGGTGTGTTGATATATTCTAGAGTCTGTGGGTTTATGTGCAGGCAATGCGCATTATATGAACAATTGAGAGAGGAATGATATCACCGGATGAAACCCGGGGTAAAACTGAGAGTATGTACTTGATGGAATATTTTTGTGTTTTTTGTATTATCTGGTGTTTTTGTTTGTATGTTTTTGAGGAACGTGCGGATATGCGAATCTGATTGGGTGATGTGCGGTGGGGGGGGGGAATGGTTGCGCGCGCTCGGGCTCATCTTCTTCGGGTTCTACGGTTTCATATGCTTCTAGCTCGTCAATGCTCTCGTCGTCCACTCCAGTCATTTGGGTTACCGATATGCGCTCCCCGCTACGTGGGTAATAAGGGATGACACGGAATGCGGCAAACCGCAGTTTTGAGATCGCGCTGTCCAACTCGGCCAGCATATATGAGCCTCCCTTTGTGCGGCGCACTACGATCATAGGTCCCAAATAGCGTGGCTTTGTCTTCTTGCTCAACTCGTATTCGACCTTCGAGTTGCATACCAACACTAAGGCGCCGGGTTCGAAGTCGTGCGACTTGATAGTTGCGCGGAAGTGTTTCTCAAAGTCGCGTATTGACTTGAAGCGCGCCGCGACTACCTTATCTCTGATCGCGTTGATATCTTCCACGCGCTTCTGTAATTGATGCGCGTGCCATGCTATAAGGTCAGTAGTGGTGAACGCGCCTCGGCTTGGTAAGGGCGTGAGGAACGTCGCTTCAGCGAGATCAAAGGGAAATATTGGCTCGACGCCATGCATCATGAAATAGGGCGATAAACCCGTCGCTTTATGAATGGTGACGCGCTCTGCCCAGAACACTGAATGAACTACCTGATACCAGTGTGAATCATCTCCGTCGCAGCTTTTAATGATGGCCTCCCGGACATCGCGGTGTCGTCTTTCGACTATACCGTTTGCCTGAGAATTGTATGGCGAGATGCAGATCGGGTGGATCCCATATTTGCGCGCGAGTTCGTCTACTGCGAGCCTATATGCGGGCGCGTTGTCCGTCACTATTTCTGTGATCGGACCCCACCTACAGAAGAGCTCTTCGAAAATAAAAGCGGTTAGCGCGTTAGTATTCTCTTTGTGCAGCATGCGCCATTCAGGATACAATGTTAGCGCGCATCGCGCTTGCACGAGATATTCATATTCGCCCTGCTCTGGGCATCTTCATCGTGTCGATGTGCGCTTTGCGAAATAAACCACCTGGCATGGGTACGATTGGAGGGATGTGCAGCCTTCGCGTTTGGCGCATTTGACATTCGTGGCATGTTTGCGCATACCATTTGATGTCATCAATGATGTGCGGCCACCAAAAGCGCAGCCATAGGCACGCGCTGATGGTATAGATACCCTTGTGCCCTAAATCATCATGCGCCTCTTTCAAAACGCGGTAGCGCTTATTAGGAGGCAGCACGAGCTGATGTTTGCCATGCGATGCTCTGCGCCATAGGTTGCTTTCCAGGACGAAGTAGCGCGCTGCATTGTTGACGAACTTTTCGAATTCTTGATCTGAAACGTCAGTGGGTCTTTCGCGCGAGGTAAGGAACTGTTCTATTGTGGTCATCAGCGCGTCTTGCACGCGCGCTGCGTCCGAGCGCGGAATATCAGGCTCCGATTCTTCCGTCTGCGCGACATCGAAATATACGCGCAACGCTGGCATGCGCGCGCTCTGCGAAATGAAACATGTGCGATGCGCTTCATGGCGTATGTCTGCCGAGATGCCTGCTATGCGGCGCGCTGCGATCAGTTCAGCAGTGCAATAGCGAATGAGTATGCGCGATCAATCCAATCTTCATGATCGTCGTCCTCAATGGGATCTTCCTCAGCGGGTGGTCTCCTTGAGAGACCATCCACGCCTTTGTGCTTTTGCGCGGGTACATGAACAAGTTTGAACAAAAATAAGAGGATACCCGCGATCCATCGATTGATGGTCGCGTTAGGTTGCAAGTCTGGGTTATTGATCATACCTTTGATGTACTTCGCGTCTACCTCCACCGTCAGATTCTTTACCCCGAATATGTATATGCGCACCGCGCGTAACGCGCGGAAGAGTCCGAAGAGTTCTAGCTTCGCTTGAGAGTAGCGCCTCTCCACGTCGTTCAGTGCGATGGAGCCAAATTGATTTGGATAGCGCTTCCCGTCTTCGCCTATTTGCAGCAAGATGAATCCAACAGCGATATTGGAAGTATCGACTGCCAGAATGACTTCACGCTCGCTATCATAATCGATGCACCTTAGCGCGGGCGATTCTAGAATTGCGTCCTTGAGGGTCTGCATGGCTTCGCGCTGTTCAAGTCCGAATATAAATGGCGCGTCCTTTCTAGTAAGATCAATTAGTGGGCGCGCGATGCGCGAAAAGTTGCGAATGAATATGCGCAAGACTCCGCAAGTCCCTAAGAATCCGCGCACTTGCGATTGATTCGTTGGTTCGGGCCAGTCGCGTATCTTATGGACTTTAGATTCTTCTGGTACGCGCCCTTCAAACGTGCATTTGTGCCCAACAATAATAGCCGTAGGTGCAGCTAGAACGAACTTTGATGCGGAGACGGTTGCACCTACATTCTCTAAGCGCTGGAGGATGCGATTGACGACGATGCAATGTTCCCATATGAAGCGCCGGATCCCTGGGTTGGTGGGTATAATCTCGTATGAACCGTCGTCGCGCTGATAGCGCGTTCGTACTGATTTGATCGGGACATCATCTACAAACGGTGACGTGAATTCTGGAATCTCGTGTTGCAGGATGAAGGCGGTATCGCCTTGGTAAACCTGTACAGCGTTAGCGTGCCCTTGAGGAAGGGTGGTTAGCCGATGAGGGCCCAAAGGCGTTCCAAAGGTTGTCAGGTCGCGCGACTCCACGTCAAGTGCGCGCTGGTCATATCCTGAATATAAATCCAATATAGCATACACCTGCATAACCCGCAAATGATTCCGCGAGAAGTTCAACAAATGGTGGAAGCGAGTGTTACAATAACATTTCATGAGTCCCCTTGCCACCCTGCCCTCTGCCACCTGCACGGCTACAGACGATACCCGGGCCTCCTCTGCCCTTGAATAAAGAACACAAGATAGAACACCGGACCAATATAGAAGAGAACTCCGGGAGATGCCGGATTAGATAAGCGGTCTGGACCGCTATGACGACATAGGTCTAGAAGACCTTATCAAGATAGAAGGCAAGCCTCGTGTTGCCTCGTGTACTGATAGAAGGATGCCTCGTGCTCCTTATCATAGATAGAAGCCATACCTCATGGACGGTATCTCTGACTCGATAGATAAGCACTTAGAACCCAGCTTCAAGCTGAGCTTAGATACGATAGAGTAGCCTTATATAAAGGTAGACGATTAAAGTAGATGTTCTTCACTTTAATCTACTAGGTTTTAACCAGAACTTCCTCTGAAAGACAGTCCCAGTCCTTCAGTCAAAGCCGCACCTTAAGGAAAGCCGACGCTACCTTAAGTGGAACCACCGAACCTCTCATTCGAGAGAAGATCCCCGTCTCTCCAGTAGCGAGCCCGCTATCAGATTAGGCAATCCGCCTAGGGAGAGCTCGAACTATCCTAGTCCGTAACAGCGAGGCGTCGCGAATTGTTACCGCGTTAAGCGGCTGCAAGTCGTGAACTAGGCGCAAGGATTTTCCGTCCTTCTTGACGACACAAAACCAGCGCGAGCGATACGCGGCCGTTGATGGCTCGTATACTCCTGATGAGATCTTTTCCTTGATGATGCGCACTACTTCATCTAAGGTGGCTGGTGGAATCGGAATATTGCGCTGAGACCACGGGGTGTGCGGAATGGTCGGAATCTTGTACGGCGGAAAATAGGTCTCGTTGAGACGCCCGCGCTCTGAGGCGCCCCACGCAAAGGCGAGTTCGTGAACGCGAACCAGCCAGCGCACTAACTTGAGTTCCTCTGGCCACAGCCAATTTGCTGGGTCGAGGTCTAGCTTGTCTGCGCGCTCGCGCGTGAAGCGCGCGCCTGGAGAGAAATCTGGGGGATGGGTGGGTAAGTCTGGTAACCCTGCTAACGGGTCTTCTGGCAACTGGCGCACTACCCTATACTCTGCTGGCATAGTGGTAGGCACGGTCCGCACCTTCTTCGCGACTGGTTTGTAGACCAGCGTGTGAAGGGCGGGATCATAATAATAACATGAATTGAAGGCGTCAATAGTCGCCTTCTCTATAGCGGTCTGTGTGGATGTTAGATGCGCGTAACGCGCTGAATACTGCGGAATACTACCAGCGGAAAGATGATGCGTAGAAACAAAAGACGATGCGTTGTTGCTCCTTAAGAGCATAGAATGAGAAACGCCTTCAGCGCGCGCGATGCGCGGTGCGTTAGGCGCAATACGAGAAGACGAGACATGATGCGATAATGAAAATGATTGGGGAAACGAATGCGAATAGGCGTCTCCCCGCGAATGCTGCAGATCATCGATACTTAAAAACCCTGTTCCTCCTCCTTGAGCGCGTGCGAGTGCGCGTTGTTAACGCACTTCGCGTCTCTTGCGAGCGAACGCTTGACCCAAGGTAGGGTTGGAATGCGCAATTCCTTGCGCGCATTAGGGTCTGTCAGTATAAGATCCTGCTCCCCGTCAGGGAGATCAAATGTGCGACATGAAGTAAGCTTAAAAAACGGGCGCCCTAGCAAAACCTCGAAGGTCGCGCGCTCGATGACCTGGACTTGAAAATACATGGGTCCTGCGCCAAAATCAAGCGAAACATTCTCCACGACTCCAAGCGTCGCGTCGCGTGATGTGTTCACTGATTCCATGTTGAGGCTGTGGTCCGATCTGAGCGGTACTCCGAGCGCCTTCCACACATCTCTTGGCATGACTACTACCTCTGCGCCTTGGTCTAGGACACACGTGAGAGTGCGCCCCTCTGATGTCTTCGCGCGGATACAGCGCAGGGGCGCGAAGTGATCCGCGACGATCCTGCCGTCCTCGCTTCGCATGCGCGCGTCTTCGTATTGCCTTAACCATTGATCGGTCGCGGGGTGTCCTGATAATTCGTGTACTGATACTGCGCCTACCGTGACACGCTTCTTGGTCGTAAGTTCGCGGAAATGTTGGCGAACATCAGGAGATACAGCTAATAATTCCCTTACGGGAATGTTGAGATTGGAATCGAGAAGACGCTCGACAACGCGTTTGTCGGCCTCTTTGTCCTCGAGCGCGAATGCATAACGATACGATGATGATTGTGATGGTGCTGGTGACGATGATGACGATGATGGTGATACCGATGCTGATACTGATGACGATGCGGTCGCAGATGGCGATGATGATGATGGAGAAGGCGCGGACGACGATGGCGCCGCTCCTTTGGGGGGCGCCTTTGCGCCTACTGGCGCGCTTGACGGCGCAACTTTCGCTAGCTCCTTTCCTTTACCTTTGTCAGACGAGGCTTGTATTTCGGGGGAGATTATCTCCTCCTCTACCGTGGCTTGTCTAGATGCGGGCCTCGGGCGCGCGCGGGTTTCGCTGGGTACTTCGACACCGTCAAAGCGGACGTTTTTACCTTTGGTGTTGCGCTTCTGCTCGCGCTTCGCGGCTACGTAGGCTAGCGCCTCGGTCATGAGGTCCACCGTGTCATCGTCTCCATCAAGTTCTGTTCGCGCGACTGTGTGCACAAACGCGGATGACCCTACTTCAATTACCGCGTCGATCTCCTCAGACGCGCGATAGAACAGCCCTGCTGTGGTGCTTGCGCTAGCGGTCGTATCTGAGGTAGCGCGGCTCGCGTGGTGTCGGTCTAGTCGTTCCTTGAGTAGTCCTCGACCTGGAATCCACTCGCCATTTGGCAAAACAAGCTTGCGCGTCTCTTCGTTAACCTTACATTTGCCCGCGTCGATGTACCTTTGTCTCTCCGTGCAACGAGCATAATAATGTTCAAGACTGCCACAAAAGGAGCAGTCGTTGAATGCGGACGCCTCGCGCTTATATTCGCGCTTGGTTACCGTTCCTTGCGCGGGCGATTCCATTGACGTGTTAGCTGTGACCAGGTTAGTGAATGATGCCGCCTTAGGCGCGCTAGCCGTTGCGCTTGGTGCGGGCGCGTTCGCTGGTAGTACAAACTGTCCAGCTGCGAAAACGTTCATGAACGGATATGGATCTTGCGGGTAGTGGTCCGGGAACTTGATCATGAGGCGCGTGCGGATTTGCGCCTGAGTGTCCTTAGGAATACCTTCCATGAATGTGCGGTCGCGCTCGGCTTTCCCGATTCTGTCCTCCGCCAAAAGCGGTTGCATGATCTTCTTGAATGCGCGCAGGTAACTGCTCAGTTCCTGGTAAGAAGGCATCGGTTTGTTAGCATACTCGTGCGCGATGGCTTGTAGGTCCGTAAGCGCGTAGCGCCTTTTGCCATCCCATCCGGGATACATTACTTTGACCTCGTCTAAAAAGGCGTCGTAATCGCTTACTTGCGCCTCAGGCATCCCGCCCCATAATTCGCGATCATCGCGCTCAAGGTAGCGGATGATGCCTTTGATGCGATCAGTCCTTGGAGACCTACTTCATCAGCGAGCTGCTCGTATAGGTCTATAAAGTCAGCGAGGTCGTCCGCGGTGCCATCAAATTTAGGCGCGTCCGTTGTCCCACC
>NW_024537520.1:0-83094 GCF_016647745.1 Suillus plorans
TTGGTCTCGCTTAGTTCGATTGATAGGTGTTGAGCGCACTTCTAGTGTATGTACTCTATTATTTTCATTATGAACTAATTCATTTAAAACACTGCTTAGCGCCAACGCCGTTTATGGCTAATCGATCGGCAAGCAGTAGCTATAGCTTCAGAGATGCGAATTGACCTTGGACTGGATCAAACGACGCCTCAGACGGGGCATCAAGGAACAAGGTTCGGCAGCCCAAGACGCGCTAGATCGATGTGGGGTTCCCATCGAAGAATTGCAGTCCGAGTGGTTGCAGCAAAGGCATTCTCAGTTATCTATCCGTGCTCATAGGTTTTATACAATTTTAATGGCGTGACTATTACCCAATGATATCGCAAGATGCACCCGCCCGCCTCAAGAAGGAGTTGGACACTGTCCTAGCTCTCCAGGCAGATCTGGACACCTCAGACAAAGCATTGCAAACCGCCAGGACGATGTTGGAGAAAGATATGGCTTCAGATGATACTCTAGAGGCTCTCGAAAGTCTAGAGAGGGGACACGATCGCCTGATGAACAAGGTCGAGGCCCTTTACTCTTCGTTGAACGTTCATGACAGGTTCCCTGAGCTTCATGGCATCAATCTCGAATTTGTTCGCATCCTTCTATTGGCACGCGATCTCAAAATGAACGTTCGTAAACGTGCGATTGCAAGTTTCTTTGAGTGGGATAAACTTGATCGAGCAGTAGGTGGCGTCCAGCAAGCGTTAGGTAAGTTCGTGCTCTTTTGTTAGTCAATGATTTATCAGATTCTTTCAGGCACCAAGCTGCATCAACAGACACGCAAAGCAATTTCAAAGCGTCAGCCTGCACTAATGACCGCTATCAGGAGATTCAACTCCTACTGCGAGCGGCTTGATTCATTGTATGACACATCCTGGGGGATTCCACTGCCCGCACCCCTTCCCACCAAACTTGCGGAACTACGTTCTGACCCAGGACTGATGGAGGATGTATGGATTACGCCATCTCTTGGAGAGGTTCCGCGATGGTTAGACGACACATCCATAAGAGATGGTATTCGTGCACTGCTCAAGCGTGACCGGTGTCGAGAGGAGCAGGTTCGGCTGGGCGTTGAGGCCGATAACTTGTGCCGCTTCTTTGGAAATGAGTTGGCGGCGCTTGAACTTGCCCTTCGGTCGCTGAAGAGTGAGTTAATTTTCTTCTCAACTTCCATTTCTCACCCATCATTAGGTGAGCCTTTCGCAGTTCCATTGCAGCAACGGCATGCCAATTTTATCCGCCTTCAAACACGATGGTCAAATTGCTTAGCTTCTTCAGTACGGTTCACTAACGAAGTCAGCAAGGCAGTGGCCATTGCGACCACCCTCTCAGGAGGCTCGCCAAACCTGATGTTTCACTGGATTAATGCCAACACGCTGGTAGTGCCTGATTCTGAGGGTGGCGATGAACTCCCTATCATTGATCCTGACCATTGCCCCCAAGTCGATTCTGAAAAAGCAGCACTTGCCGAGGTCCTGGAGGGTGAGATGGGGGGCATTGGAGTTAGATGACGATGACTCAACAAATTATGGGCGCGAAGTTAATGCCGTGATTTGCTGGAACCTTCCTGATGTACGTTTATCTTTATTGTTAGGAATTGACACTGACATGTCATAGAATCTCCTTGTGGATGACTTCTGCATTCCATCGCAAGAGCCAGACGTCCTTGACCCTGCTAAAAATTTTGCACGAATACGACCTTCGCACGATGGAATCCCTCGTCTACTGTTTGAGCCGAAGACATTGGTATACTCAGTTCTCTACTGCACGCCTCAACGATATATGCATCAACAATTGCGCCATTCTCTTGTGGTGCTCTCAGCTGAACACTTCTGCTACACAATGCGCGATGCTCTCCACTCATGATCTTCCCCGCATTCGTTATAATGCCCCAGACGATATCATCTGGCGCCACACATCGTGGATTCGTTATTGGGAAAAGACATCTGGGTTCTTCCAATTCATCGTCCGTCAGGCATTGGACACTGGGTGGTGTGCATCATCCAGTTGTCGACCAAAGAACTTTACCTTTTTGATAGCATGGGTGATAGGACGCCTTGGCAAAGTGACGTCAAAGTGAGTTTAATTTTAAAGTGTCCTTTTCATCTGATTGATTGGCACCTGATATGAAAGCATATAATAAGACTAATTGCTCGGTTCATTGCAATTGCGCGTCAACACGGCCATCATGTTCATATTGATCTTGAAGGGTGGGTGGCTCGACCATTGAATGTGAGTTGCATGCTTGGCTTTCTTAACTAGTCTGACACTATGTATTATTTAGATCAAACGTCTTCAGAGTAATGACTTTGATTGTGGCCTATGGGTATTGGCTGCAATATTCGCCGTTGTACGCGGCAGCCACATAACAGGCCTACATGAGCGGGACATGGACAATCTGCGACGCTATATGCGGACTATGGTTCTTGCATTACCAGCTCTCTCGAGTTACAGTAGTACAAGGTCTACATATATGGATTCTTCCCAGTAATCAGTATATTGTCCTCCCTCTGACAATTCAATATCCTTCGCGCTACCCATTGGCGATAGCATTCAGCCATGACCTTGTGTCTTGTGCATGCCTGCAAATTTCTGACACGAGCATGAAGCTCATCCCAACCTGTAACTAACCGCTGACGCACTTCTCGGATCTCCTTCAGAATCTTGGAGATTTCACCCATGCTATACATGGCTGTATGGTGGGTATGTGATTCCCTTTCTGCGAGCAAGTGACGGCCATGCATCACATCCAAGAGGTTTTGCGTGAAACGGTCTTCCTCTGGTGAGTCAGGTGGAGCTGGAGAGTCGTAAGGAGGGGCTTTGTCCCACTGCAAGAGATCGGATTGATCAATCAAGTCGGATCCGGCGAGAGATTGATGAAAAAGATAGGAATCGGGAAGGGAGAAGGTTGAACATCGGATTAGTGAAGATGTTCGAGGATCGTGCGGCAGATCCCCAGATATGATATGAGGCCCACGTCGACCATGACGTTTGGCATATGCACGAGAATTCTGACCTTGTCGAACAATTTTACCTCTGTAAAACATATGATTAACAAAAACAAATGATTGCAAAATACTGACTGTTCTGACCGAGCATATGATGCTTTGTGTCGCCGTGCAGCTGCCGATTTCTCTTCAAATGTGAAGTACTTAGCTTTGCGACCCATAGAGACCAGGCAAGTGGGCAAATGGTCAAAACTGTGTGAAGACCAAACTTGATCTTAAGTTCATATTGCGATGTTATCCTGTTACCCATCAGAACGCAATACAGCCATCAAACACAAAGTTCTGGCCTTTATTTTTGTATTAGCATGATCGGGCGTACCGTGGAAGTCGACGACACCAGTCCAGACAGCTTGGCTGGCAGTCAATCCCTGTCCATTTGTCTTTTAAATTCAGTGCGATTTGTATTTTCAATCTCATTGGCTCACCAATCACTCCCGGTGACTCGGAGAAAGTCCTGCCATACTAGTTAGTATATTTCATATTATGTAAACAGTTGTCACAGTATGACAAATGTCGTAACAGCATGAAAGTTCAACCAACCAATGCTGCTGTACCATCCTCACTATATCATCCCACGATTTTTGCATCTGCTGCAACCTTTTGTGCATGTAGTTCCACCATACTCGCTTAGTAACTAGTAACTACCTTTGGTGTGCTGGGTGGCGAACGGTGTTGAAAGGTGGAGCTCCAATGTGTCCTCTTTAGTCGTGTTGCTTCATGCAGACATTTTCTAACCTCGTTTCCGCAGTGAATCCCATTATCACCCCACAGGAGCCTCAAAAAAGCCTCCCAATAGCCTCAAGAAGGCCTCCCAGTAGCCTCTATGAACCCAGGCGAAACACTTAACCCTCTTGGGCCTACTAACCCGCGCTCATTTACCACTTTTGGTAAGTCATAGCTTTTCGGCGCTACCCAAATTGAAGGAGGCTTCTCCAAACTTAGCATTTCAAAAATTTCCATGGCCTCTTTTCACGTTATCGATCAACTGTACCTACTATTGCACCTTGTCTGTATCCTGTTGCAGAATGACCGCAACCATATCCAAGTCCTCGCAATCTGTTGACGTTGCCACGCAGACAGACGCGCACTCCTTTACTATCACTCGCCTCGTAAGTTCTTAGTCAGTTTCATATGTGGATTCTACTGATTGCTTCTAGCTTGTGGACGCGGCTGTGATGACAGAGGACCCAAAAGTTAGTAGTCTCCAAGTCGATGCCGGATGGAAGACCCTCGATGGCATTCCCTGTATCACGGGTGGCCTAACGGCGCTTGTTGGTAAGGTTTGTTGCATCCTTTTTTCACTGATCTTGACTTTATTTCAGCATCTATCGGTGGCACCCTGCGTGGGCGTACCCAAACCGAATTCCCTTGGAAAACCCTGCCCAAGGAGCTAGCTCGGCTCGGATGTTGCCTCGTCAACTACCCTAACGAGACTTTGATGCCCGGCGAGACTCGACCTACGCTCTCTCGGAGCAAAGGCGTCCATGATCTGACCCTTCCTCATCGTATCAATCTTGTCAATGCGCTCAAGATGGGCACCCTCACCATTCGAGTTGTGACGAATGATGCTGCTCGCACACGCCTTACGATGTCTACGGACCCAGTTATTATTGGAGAAGCACCCTCACATCGATCGATCTACTCCCGTGGGCGACGTGTGTTTGCTAATGGTGACATTGACTGCAAGGGTCCTCGCCGTCTTGCCTCTCCCCCTTCTACACCTCCCACTTCTACACCACCCACTCGTCCTTCTACACCTCCCGCCCGTCCTTCTACACCTCCCACCCGTCCTTCTACACCTCCCGCCCGTCCTTCTACACGTGCCGCTCGTCCTTCTACATGTGCCGCTCGTCCTTCTACATGTGCTGCTCGTCCTGCTACATCCCCTACTCGTCGTCATGTTCAGGTCTTTGTAGAGATATTACGCCCGCCACCCCGGCCAGCTTCTAGGGCAGTCTCCAAAGTAATACCACCATCCACCACTCACACCATATCACGCTTGCCACCCTGTCCAGCTTCTAGAGCGGCCTCCAAAGCAATAACACCATCCATCGCTCACACCACGGATCTTATTCCTCCAATCACTGCCGTCGAGTGGTCTGCATCTTCTTCTGAATATGTTGATGATGAGACTCTAGATGAGGAGTCAGATGCTAGTGAGAGCGATCATCGGCCTGCCAAGCGTCTCAGACGGTATAACAGCAAATAATTGAATATTAATGTTTTCAAATGATGTAGATAGCATGTTAGTACAACAAATCTTTTCGAATTCGTATTTTAATTTCTGACGTGGCAACAGAAGTAGACTCACAGTTTCAACAATGTTATTTTTAGTCACAAGATGATATTCATTTCGCGGCCTTTCTGTAGCCTCTTGGACCTCCACTCGGCATATTTGATATCTCGCTGCTTCTACATACAACCATCCTGAGCGCTTATCTGTGCTTGATCGCTGATGCCTGTGCAGTTCCCGGTGTCTTGGGTCGCACTTATTATTAGTTGTTATCGCTCCAGGTGTTAACATTCGAAATTCAGGATTCAGGAATCTCGTACTCGAGTCGTGATCATCATGATGGGATCCTGCAAATATAGGAGTGCCTGCCGGTAAGTTTCCTGCCTCATCACTCCTTAACTTACTCACAGAATCCCACTAATTTCACTGGTTCTGAACGACATGATTGAACTCATTGTTCGATATTATGTATATTCGCATCATCCTTATGCTCAACATTATCTGTATTTGCTTTGTTCTGAACCCTCTCGTTAGCCTCTCGCGCCTCCTTAGACCCTCACTCACTCTCATGAACTTGTCTGTCTTGGTTGGGTATCTGCCGGTAAGTCTCCTGCTTTCACTTCTTAACGTACTCACAGAATAACACTAGCTTTACTGGTTCTGAACAACACGATCGAACTCATTTCAATGGAACCGCCAGCTCGAATATTTGATTGCAAAGTGAGTCATTTGGCATTATGTATAATGTTATCCTCATTCACTTCATTCTGAACCCTCTTGTTAGCCTGTCGAACTCCTGAGAGCCTCGCTAGAGCCTCACTAGAGCCTCACTCGCACCCTCATGAACTTGTCGGCCTTGGTTACCTATCCGAACAAATTTCAATGTCTTACGTTTGTTTAATTCTGTGCTATTATACCATTCTAACTTGTTTAGTCCGCATCAGCTCAAATCAGCCTCATAAGTATCAGGGCGCTGCTGGTTTTTTTTCGTGCCCCTTCTGATTTCCTATCTGATTTACTCTGTGATATCTTGCGCAAACTGCCCAACAGACAGTCTACAAAAAATTGTGCTCTACTGCATATTGTACAAGTAGGCGTGCTCTCATATATTTCTTTTATCATTGACTACATACTGTAGACATGACCCAAAACATCCCCGATGACCTGTCGTCTCCTCACCCGAGCTACATGGGTCTATCCCCCGATACCTTCGATTACATGCAAGAGCAGTTTGGCGGCGGCCGTCGATGTGCAACGCCCCCTGTTGAGCTGACTCCCTCGCGGCTCAGGAGTAAGCTCAAGGCCACAGCGCGGGACGTCGGCCTTGTCAAAGGTGCATCTACCCGCCGCCAGGCCTATCAAAACCACACTGTGGGAAGTCAAGATCCCATATCTGCGCACCCTGGTGCACCAGACTTACCTCATGTGGTGCCAGGTGGTACTTCAACAAGCGAAACGTCATCGCCAATGGTCCACGCGGCTAGTAGTCGCCATGCCTCACCATTTCCTGCCCCACAGGTTCCTGCACAGCTCCAGGATGTTTTTTTTGGTTCCATGGACCAGCAACGCGCGTGGATAGACTCTAATTCTGACACCTTTAGCATGATGGGGTCTGAGTCTTTTTTAGCTGGAGGATCGCAAAATCAGCTCACCGCACAGGGCATGGAGCGCCTAGCACCTCCACCAAGTTACACTTTTCCTGCGAGTTCTTCGGGTCAACCAATGGCTTCTCGTGGATGCTCACTAGATCCTCATGCTACAGGCCAATACCCTTCTGGCTTTACGGAGGATTTTTCTGGCGAAGCCTCGCCGTTCATCCTTCAGCCAGTTCCATCGTCGTCGTCGTCTCATGATCATTCACTTCCCCTCCCAACCACAAATATCATTCCACCAACGCCATTCAAGGATGGTGGCAGCCAGACCAACACCACCACCTCGACAAATACTATTGGTACTTTGCTGAGCGGTTCCAGTTCGCAGATGGACTTAGAAGGCTATCCTTCTGCCTCTCATGAACGCTTTCCCGAGGAGCACGAGCCGGTGACCCATCAAGAAGGACTTACGGTTACTGGACGCAGATCTGCAGAGTTGAATGCAGCACTAGACGTCGGGTTTGCTGCAGTAGAGCGCTGCTTTCTCGAACTATCTGCATCCACCACACTCCCGATTTCTCAATTAATCAACTTGTTCTTGAAGAGTCGCGGACGCACCGTAAACGGCACTAATTATTGGAACCTATATGCCAACTACTTCAAAGAGCATGTCCAGACGGAGCTTGCGCGCATCGGCAGAGAAGCTCCCGCTGGAGGTGGCACACCTAGTAGGTGTCATATTATAACTTGTTGCGCAGGAGGTTAATGTCCCTTATAGGTGTAACCGTGCGGACACAATGTTACGACAAATTCAAAGAGGTTTATTCTGATTCTTACCAAGATATCCTGCTAATGCACGAGGAGGCATCGCTCCTTGGATCTTCACCTCAAACGATAGCCCAGCGTGGACAGGGCTTCCAAAAACATTATCGAAGAGTGATACAGATAGTATGTTTTTTTCACCCGACGTTCTCTCATTCCCTCATGTCGTCATCATAGCTCGAGTCTGCCGCTGTTAAATTTGGCTTTGAAGCGGCTGTCGTTCTCTGCGGCAAAGTGGTCAACGAAGATGGCTCACTTGGCCACTCGTATAATACACCAGGCGCTGTAGGGGTAAGTTTTTTGTGCTCTACATCTTGATGTATGCTTAAAGATACAGTTCTGGGAGACACGATGTCGCGCAAGCGATGATGCCATTGTCGGGCATCTCAAGGCGCATGTATAGTAAGTGTAAAGATAAATTACGTTTATGCTATGACTTACATCGAAACAGTAATAGTACATCTTTGAATGCAGTGGATGATGCGTTCAACGATGGCACTCGCAATGACCCTTCGACCCCAAACTCGACTCCGAACCATGATCGTGACCAATCTCAGGCTCCCGAGGGACGGGATGACGGTTTGAAATGGATCAAACTCGAACTTATCAGACAAGTTGGTACGTTAGAACGTCGCTACTCCTTTTATCTATTTGACCTAAACTACGAATAGCCCAACTTGGGGGCAAGTGCGCCTGGGATAAAAATTTCCCTTGGAAGGGCATGTCCAGCGCCCTTGCTGATGCCAACCTCTGCATCAGAGGCTATCCTGCCCATAAGTGCCTTTTGCCCGGTGAAGCTCACAATGAAAACTCAAGGAACAAGGGCATCGGAGCGCTGACGCAGAAGGAAATTGCAGCGCTCGTAGATGGGTTGAAGGCAGGAACTATGCTAGTCGTCAAAGTTGACAAGGTGCACCGAGGTGAGTTTTGTTTATGTTATACTATGAACTTTCAGGTTTTAACCTCATATGTAGCGGCTGTGATGGCCTCTGAGAGGCCAGTCATCACTGGCATAGCGCCACCACCTGAATGGTCACATGATGGCGCTCGACGGCTATTTGCTAATGGTGATACTGACTATCACGGCCCAGCTCGTCTCCAGCCTAGCGGTGCAGCTACGAAAGTCAAGAAAGCCACTGATAAGGCACCTCAGGCACCTCTTCGACCCTCCAATGATGACGACGACAATGATTTGGGTGACGATCGCCCGGCAGTACCTGCTGCTCCCAAGTTCCGAAAACCTACCATACAATTAGACCTACCTCCACCACTGCCCTTGCGCCCGTTCAAAGTTGTTGTACTGCCAAACCCACGCCAAGTCAAAACTGTTCGAAAGCCAGAACCAGCTGCAGCAGAGAGCGAGGTTATCGAACTGACTTCAACCGAGGAGAATGCTGTTGAAGAGTCGGATACTGAGTATGAAGAAGCGCGCGGGAAAAAGAGGAAACTCAAGGCCACAAACACGTCGCGTGCATTGAAGAAGCTAGCTTCATCCGAGGAGAAGACTGACGCTTCAAAAGCGGGGAAGAAAAGGACACGGGCTCAGACGAAACCAGACAAAGTACCTCCCATGCCGACCTCAACAACCTCTCCAACAAAGGGTGGTCCTCTGTCCCCATTAACAGTGGGGTCATCGAGTGTGGCGGCATCACCGGAACCTGGAAGTGAGTACACTTTATTCTAACTTGACTCCATTTGACTCAAGGCTGATAGCTGTGGCGCCAGCGCGACTTCGGGATGGACCATCTGATGAGCGGACCAAGGGTAAGCTATTTTCAATCAAATTTTTCTCGTAACATAGCTAATGATTATCTACCCTTCAGTCAAACCACGCCCAATCGCCAAGGCATCCAAAGGCAAAATGAAGTGTGTTCTTCGCATGGCCTACAGCCGGTCGGATGAATCTGAAGTTGACGAGGGTAAGAAGATAGACGTCGTGGTTACCGAGAGTGCCATCTCCCCTGGTTTAGTCAACGTCCCCGCAGAATCTTTACAGGAAGGCTTGACTGAGGTAATGCATGACGACAGGCCAGCAGGAACCAAGCAGGAACCGCCTCAGATCACCAAACCCATCGAGGATCTTCACGATGCTGCTCGCGACTCTCGTGACCCCCACGACCCTCCACATGACCTACACCAAGTTCATCACAAGCTCCCCGTACGTCATGATCCTCGTGAGGGTGTCCAGCAAGACCTTCACAGGGGTAACCCTCCATGCCACCCACAGGAACCTCATCGGGAGGTCACTCCTGACCCTCGCAACGACCCTCGCGAGGGTGGCCCTCTTCGCAACTCTCACGAGCCTCGTCGTGACCCTCGCAATGCCTTATATGACACTCATCGACCTCTTCGTAGTCATTCTCGTGAGCCATGGTACATGCATGACGCCATGCACCGTCGTGAAGTTTATCTGCGTGATGAAACTCCTATGATTGAGCATGATGCTCTCCACTCCCGTGATGTCTTCTACCACCGTGACTCTCACAATCACCGCTATGCCAGTCTGCAACCTCGCGACTATTATGGACCCAATGAGCCTCGCATTGACAGCGAGTTCACCACGCGGGATACTTCCCCGGCCTTAGAGTCCCATTATACTCACGGTGAGCGTGAACGTGCATACCCAAGCCGATACAGCCCAGTGCTCAGTCCCGACTATGCTCATGAAAGTCGATATGCTCGACGCAATGGCCTTGACGAGCGCTGGGCATTTGGTGGAGGAGCATACCGTGACAGTGGGTACCCTCAAGGTAGAGCTCATAACCAGGATTCTAGATGGACGGACAATGTCCGTAATGTTGCATCTTCATCTTTGGACATTCGTCACGACGCTGTCCCGCGAGCATTTACTCGAGATCCCACTAACCCTCCGCATCCTCCTTCATCATAATCGACTTTTGATATGCCTGTGCTTTTGTCGTTTGTTGGGTTGCTATTTTGGTTCATCTTCTCATGCTCACTTTGTCTTTTTACGGTGATAACTTATTATGGTGGTTTGCTCATCCTACACTTGTCCTGTCCCTTTCGTACCCTAGTACTTATGTAGCTATCCATGTGTTTTTACGATTTCCTCTCGTTTCGATAATGTCAGTATAGCAGCTCCAATGCCTACTCTTGTTTGTTTCAGAACATGTTCAAAACCGCCGTGAAACTTAAAGATAACGACACTGCGATGTGATATGTTTTATTAAAATGTGACATTCACAACATAAATACAACGCAAAAAGGAAGAAAAAAAACATAACATACAATAAAGGGCGGGGAAAAACATAACATATTGTTGTATGTGCGCGGCGAGACTCTCGATGACATGATGAAAACATAACATAAGTATGAGTGACAAACATAGGAAATATAAAAGGCGAGGGGACAGCATAAGGTATGATGTATCGTCGGAGGAGCACAAGAGGCTCCAAATCATGTTGATAAGCGGCGAGACTCTCGATGACGTGATGAAAACATAACATAAGTATAAGTGACAAACATAGGAAATATAAAAGGCGAGGGGACAGCATAAGGTATGATGTATCGTCGGAGGACCACAAGAGGCTCCAAATTATGTTGATAAGCGGCCGAGACCCTCGATGACGTGGTGGAGGTTCAGCACCGTGATCTGCAATAATCAGAGCCAACCCTCCAACGAGGCCCACGAGGGTACACTTGTTACTCTTAAGGAATTGGGGGAGACCCTCCAGGGAGAGGGATGTCTCAGAGACATGTTGTGTCCTACAGGAAAACCGGGTCTGACAGACCGTGGGGAGCACTAGAAAGTGCTGCCAAGGGTGGGGTGGATGTGGACACTGGACAGGCTGCTCATCGTGATTGTGAAAACTTGTAGAGAGATTGGAGATTGGAGAAAGAATGGGTTGCATGTACCCTGTACTTATACTAGTCTGTGGTCTATGACGTTCAAGATCGTGTGCAGATCACGTTGCAACTACATGACCAGAGATTTCGCGCTCGATATAATCCCTTCGGAGGCAATATCATATAACCAGATCAGATGCTATCAGATAGGCTGATAATGAAGCGGCAAACGTGGTCCTTTCGAAGCGGTAATGCTGGAAGCCCGGAAGCTAGGTAAGTATGGAGATAATTGTGTCTCCGTTTCCAATCTCACTTGGGGAGAGCGTGATTTTTGGGGGATTGCTGGGCCGCAGTGTTATCAGAGATAAAAAAAACTGCGCGCTCCGAGTGGTGCCGTTGCTTTCTTAATTTCGCTACCGCGGACACTGGATTGGCATCATGATGGATGGATCTTCTTAGTGCAGAAGGCTATTTTCAGGCAGCATGGTGTCTACAGGGCTTCGCTACAGTATTCTAGCATAGTCATGTATGTCTACATTGGAAACACAGTCCAGTCCCCGGTCCTCTTTTCTCTTCCTCCGGTATGGGCAAAGGCAGCGTTCGCCATTGCTCTCCCAAATTTCCTGTTGTCAGTGATGCCTTGCTGTTTGGTCTAGTCCTCACTAATTCTTTATTCCGGGTTATACACTCATACAGCTACAAAGCTGGTGTTTGTTCGAATATTTCGTCATTCAGAGCACGTCCATTCGCATACCTTACTCGGGTGGACGGTTTGGACTTTGCTGTGTTTTGCAGGCTCAGCTATTACTGCAATTCTCGCCATCGCAGTTCCGATATTTTCCTACCTAATCGGCATCACGGCAGCCCTCTTTGCCGCACGGTACATGTACGGTTTGGCCAGATTCTTCTGGTTGCATGACGCATATCATCTCGAGAGTGGCATGGACGGGCTCAAATGACGACCAATCGGGACAACACTCGCAGTGTTGACTATTATTTCCGGCACTTTCATCTGTGTCGCCGGGACTTATGTGTCGATAAAGGTCAGTGTTCGTGTCTTTGCATCTGACACTCGTCTCACTGTCAGTGGTTGATGATAGCTCATCGCCGAAGCCTACGCCAATGGCCAAGTTGGGAGACCGTTCGTTTGCTAGAGGGGGTTTCGTTGTGGCATAATGTGTAGTCCGTGTCGAGTCCTTTAAATTTAACTTTTAGAGCTTTTCCTAGGACAGTTCAATTATAGACGTGGGCTTGAGAATCTAGTCAATGATATAACCAGCATCGTCCATGATACATGCTCGATGCGTTCCAAATGCGCTGGTTGCCGAACTGATCTGGGACATTCATATCAGTGATTTTAGCCTCATAATGATAGGTGGCTATAGACACGGTGTTCGACTCAGACTGGGAAGAATGTCTTTGACAGTGGCTCGCCGAGTCGCTGGCAAGTAGGCGCAATACTAGACACCAAGTCCGTCCTCACTACATACAAGCTCGTAGAGGGCTCTTGGATAGTATTTGTTGCCAGGAGGACAGCGCTCAAGCACGACTCCTCGAAGGTGGATGCATGAGGTGGAAGATTGTTGCATCAGTGGATCACATAATCAACGCCATTTGCCCCTGCCACGATGCTACGGAGGAAGTTGCCCTCTGCATCAGGAAATCACGAGTTTACTTTTTGTCTACTTATGTCCAACTTTTCGCACGACTCGGTAGGAAAGTTGCGTCAGGTCGAAAAAAGTTGAACCAACTTTTTTCAGTAGATCTCTCTACTCAAATTCTACTTACGTTCTACTTATGCTTGACTTATTGTCAACTTTTTTTTGGCGAAACCCACTCAAAAACGCACGATATGAGGGATCAAAAGTTGCATTAAGTCAAAAAAAAGTAGTTTAAAAGTATGAAATAAGTGATCCAAAATGACGAATGGTATTGAAAATGTGTGACTAGTAGAGAAAAAGATGGCTCAAATTACTAGTACTACTAGTAGCCTACTAGTAGAGGGGGAGGGGATCATTATGATGGAACTCGGAGTGCATAAGCGTCTGGAGCATACTACTAATAATAGTACCACCGGCGGAAAGTGAGCGGAAACAGTGATACAAGCATCAAAAACAGTGAACATTCTATCAGACGTGTCAGTACTACTAGTAGAGCACACGATGAGTGAAAAATACTTACAAAGCAGGGCACGTCCCCCCTTGGGTTTTACCTCCTCAGCAGCAGCGTTTGAGGATGCTGCCTGCCGCCGACGCACCATGGCAATTGTGTCCATTGTGTACTTCGACCCACGCCTCTGCAAGGAATCATAATATTCAGACGTCACCAACCCACAGTTTGCTTCTGAAAAGGCCGACGCTGCAGTGCTGTCCTTGCCCGAGGATTTATTGCGCTTCAGGGGCATTTTGCGAGGCTTACTGCTGCCCTTTGTACTGCCGGCAGTAGTGCTTTGGTTGTCAGCAGAGGTTTTTGGTTTTGCAGCGAAAGAAAAGGCACGTTCGAGCTATAGAAACGGACCATTAATAAAAGCCAGAATCTGGAGATAGGACCTACTGCAGCAGCGCATGCAGCAATTACAGCCTGCATTCCATTCAAATGCAAACCATGAGTGTTGAGCGCAGGTACATCAAGGAATCCAGCAATGGCATTAATGTGGGCGGCCTCGATCATTTCCAACATGAATATGGACCGGTAGATCTGGTCTGGGTCACGGGTCTCCGGATCCTCATAGAGGAAAGCGTAGTCCTCGAGAAGGTTAGTTGCCAGCACTTGCTCAAAGTCACTGGTGTTGTCCTCGTCCTCATCATCCTCATCAGCTTTGGAGGCCGCGAGGAAGTTAGTAACAAGGGCGATGGCTGTAGATCCGAAGTTACTGCGCCAGGAGCATAGACGCTGATTTACCTTTGGTTGGGATAACATGACATTAGAAAAAATATTTCAAATGTAAAAGCAAAAGTGAGACGTACCAAGCCTATGATAGGGCCCTTTGGTTGGATATTGTGATTTGTTCCTGGATAAGCAACGTCAAAGATAGATTGTAGTGCTGGAAGTAACTGCTCAGTCTCGATGGTCCAAAATTTTGGCTGAGCGCCAGCCCATAGAAAGACTGTTGGTATAAAAGTTCTGCGCCATGCGCCGTCCTCCAACATCATCGACGGGAGATCTGTGTTTCTCCATTGCCCTATAGTTTTAGGCTTTGTCGCCATATCCGCAAACATTAAGTCAGGCTGAGGGGTTGCGGGAACCAGAATGTTAGTGTCCTTGGAAGGTAGATCGACCTTGGCCTTCTTTTGAGAAACGAGTTCTGTTTTCACCTTCTTGGACAGGTCCTGGCGAGCCGGTTCGACTTTGGCTTTCTTGGATGGGTTCGGATTCACAGAGACCGATACACTCGTCTATAAGCAGGCGCCTCAGTGTCGTTATATAACAGAATTTTAAGAAATACTCACCTTTGCGGTGCCAGTGGTGCGCATTGGCTTGGGAACATCCTCAATCTCGACCTCAGACGCCGAAAGCAAATCCAACTCTGCATCAACGACAACGGGGGCAATGTCCTCTTCGGATGAGCTGTAATATCCGACGAGGTCCTCGATTTTCCTTTTGGAGGTAGTACTGATTGGAGCTCGAGGTTGTTCTAAAGCAAACCTTACTATATCTGCTTGCTGCGTGAATGGTAATAAGTTGAATGGAATGATGGCCGGTGCTTCGGCCACTTCATCATCCGAAAATTCAGAGATCGCTACAACACTCTACAACCAAATTGAGCAATTTCAATGATCGGATCAAGTCTGACACTTACCTGCATTGCCGCCTTGTCTTTCCTGTCGGCCGTGAACCCATACAACTGCTCTGGTAATTCCTCTTCGTCTTCATCTGCTTCGTCTTCATCTTCCTCATCTTCTTCCTCGTCCTCCTCTGATACCAGTCCGTCTGAAGATTTGATCAAGGTGGGAGGGGGTTCTTTCGCACTTGAGACTGTGGTTGCTGCAGTCTGACTCGATTTCAAAGTTGTCACTGACAAAGTGTTGCCCGAAGCAGATTGGACGGCCCTTAAAACAGGATTTTTTATTGTCGTTTGAAGTTCGGAATGAACTTCCTCCTGAGGTTTAACAAGAGTTCGCCAGTTATCGATCTTTCTAGCAACGTTAAGTTTTCTACTACTGAGCGCCCATGTAAGCGTCATGAAGTGGAGCGTGGATTCTGTGAGCATTAACATCATGATGGTGAGAGAAGAGAAATGACTGACGGATAGAGATTTCCTTTCTTGTCACTGTCAGGTGCCTTCCCTTGATTGATGATATGCTTCATTGCAGCACTGATCACCTCGCGCGAAATGAGGTTGGCCTTCTTAAGCTTCTTCGTCTTCTTTGACTTCTCAACTTCGTTTCCGATCACTTCGCCATCTCCTGCATCAACGCCATCAGCATCCCTACCCATGGTGCCATATTTGCCTGTGCCTTTGGCCTTGACCTGTGTTGCCGGCACAATAGGACTCTCCAAGGTAAGTTCATTAGTCGCTACAACTTCTGCTTTTTTACTCTTCACTGGTCTAGGACGGGGCTTTACGGGCAGCTTCCCCCTCCCACTTGCCTGAGTCGACTGCTGTGCCTGCATGTCAGCCTCAATGCCAGCAATGTGGCTAATTCCACGCTGTGCAGTCGCTGCCTGGACAGCCTGCACATCTTTTGCATGCTGTAGATCTTCTGCGATCTGGGCCTTGGTGCGTCGTTTTTTTTGACCTTCAAGAAGAATGAGTCCAGGGCGCTGTGTCGCATTTTTTGGGCGTGTACGACGAGGGGAGGCAGGAGGTGTCATAACGGAGATTAAAGGCAGGCGACAGGCAGGAAGAAAGAAGCAGCGAAGGGCAGGACCTGATAAAAGGTATGTAAGAGTTACTAGTCAGAGACTTTGCAAATTTCCTAAACGCAAACAAACAACCCATTGTAACTCCAAGGGTAACCCTCAATACCGATTTACATCATTTTCCAAGTCCGCCTGCATCCTCCAGCACTTAACTCAAGCATCTGAGCCGGTATGTACTGACTATCATCCCAACTGGTTCTGCCCCAAGCTGACACCAGACACCAGAGCTAGTACTGGCTATTCTGCCAACAAGCTGCACTATCGCCAACTCCAAATACCATCAACTCACGCGCCAGAGCTGGTATTGGCCATCCTACCGACAAGCTCGACCCTTCCTGACTCCAAATACCATCAACTCAATCCGCTGGAGCTGGTAGTATTGGCTATCCTACTGACAAGCTCAACTCTACCGACTCCGAATACCATCAACTCAATCCGCCAGACCAGATATTGGCTATCCTACCGACGAGTCCTACCCTCCCTACTCTGAATACCATCAACTCACTCGTACTAGCCATCCTACCGACAAGCTTGACCCTCCCTGACTCCGAATACCATCAACTCAATCCGCCAGACCAGATATTGGCTATCCTACCGACGAGTCCTACCCTCCCCAACTCCAAATACCTCAACCAGCATGTCCCAAACTGGGTCACAAGGAAGCTACCTGCGCCACCAGGCCAGTGGACTTTGCATCCCTTGCACGAAGCCGGGGTGTAACCGTTGGTTCAAGAACCGATCAGGGTATACACAGCACATGAATGCGAAGCACCCCATATTCTTACATCCACATGCAGTGACTCAGGCATCTGTCCCTTGTTCACCAAGTCCTGCATTGTCCTTTGATTTGGATTTTGGTGATGCCAACGACACGGACTTGGGACCGGAAGATCCCTTGCAACCAACTGCTCAATTTGTTGGGCCTGGTGACCGGTTGTATAGAAATTATCATCCGCTTCTGTCTGGTAAGTTTATGGACTGTATAATTCTCAAGTACTGATATATTGCTTGTGACCTATGAAGCTCGCCCCTGTGATCGTGAAGGTAACTTCCTTCCACGAGGAACTCCGCCTCCACCACTTTCGGACAAGGCATCAGATGACTGGACGCCTTACAAGAGTCGGGTAGAGTTTGAGCTCACCGACTACCTATTTACGAAAAACCAGACCCCCATGCATTCAATCGACCAGCTGTTAAATATATGGGCAGCTTCATTGATTGAAGGGGGTAGCAAAACAACTTTGTTTCCTGACCACCGTGCACTTTACAAGACCATCGACGATACACCCCTCGGAGACATTAAATGGCAGTCGTTTTCGGTAAAATATACTGGTGAGATTCCAGAACAAGGTGTCGCACCCTGGATGACAGATACCTATGACGTTTGGTTTCGTGATCCACGCAATGTTGTTAACAATATGCTTTCTAATCCAGACTATGCTATGGAAATCGATCTCCAACCTTACCGTGAGTACGCAACCGAAAATGACGAACGCCAATGGCAGGACTTCATGTCCGGGGATTGGGCTTGGTCTCAAGCGGTATGTACTATGTTCATTATCGTTAATGTACATGATTTGAGAGATATTTTCAGGATAAGATTTCTGAGGACCCAGATACCCATGGCTCGGCGTTCGTGCCCGTCATTCTCGGGAGTGATAAGACCACTGTTTCGGTTGCAACGGGGCAAAATGATTACTACCCTCTCTACGCATCTATTGGGAATGTCCAGAATACTGTTCGCCGTGCACACCGCAACGCTGTTGCCGTGGTGGGATTCCTTGCAATGCCAAAAAGTATGTGCTCACATGTTCACATTTTACTGTCCTTACCCTCCTGTGAAGCCACGAAACAGCATGCTGAGACACCAGGTTTTCGAAGCTTCCGACGTCAAATTTTTCATTCGTCCCTCTCATTCATCCTAAAGAATCTGAAGCCAGGCATGACAAAGCCTGAAATTGTTCGTTTTGGGGACGGCCACTATCGCCGTGTCATATATGGACTCGGGCCATATATCGCAGACTACGAGGAACAGGTGTTGCTCGCATGCATAGTTCGGAACTGGTGTGCCAAGTAATTTTTCCCGATTATCTATTGGATTCATTCTTATATTAAATATTACTAGGTGTCTTTCCCATAGCGATGACCTCGACGAGATTAGTCTCCTTCGTTCAAGAACTCACGCAGATGCACTCATCGAAGAGTGCGATTTCGATACACTGTGGAAAGAGTATGGTCTCATTAACGTGCTTGTGGTACTTCAGTTGTTCGGTTTCATTTGTACTTAGAATTAATTCTTATATTCAGCCATTTACGAACGATTTTCCCCGCGCCGACATCCACGAACTCCTCGCACCTGATCTTCTTCACCAGATTATCAAGGGGGCATATAAGGACCATTTAGTTACATGGGTAGAGAAATACCTACTGCGCACACATGGAAAGATGCAGGCTAACATAATTTTAGATGATATTGACCGAAGGTGTGTTTATGCACCATCATTTTGATTTACTCTAACCTTTCATAGAATTGCAGCAGTTCCTCCATTCCCTGGACTTCGTAGATTTCCTCAAGGACGTCACTTCAAACAGTGGACTGGCGACGATTCCAAGGCCCTTATGAAGGTATATTTGCCGGCCATTGAAGGTCACGTCCCCTTGGATGTCGTGCGTGCATTCCGTGCCTTCCTCGAATTCTGTTACCTTGTCCGCCGCAATGTGATCACGGAGAAGTCGCTCGGTGAAATTCAAGATGCCCTTACCCGTTTTCACCACTATCGGGAGATTTTCAAGACTACTGGAACGGTCTTAACTTTTTCACTTCCCCGACAACACGCCATGTCTCACTACATCTATCTTATCCGACTCTTTGGCGCTCCGAACGGCCTCTGCTCCTCTATTACGGAGTCAAAGCATATAAAGGCTGTCAAGGAGCCTTGGAGACGGTCCAGCCGATACAAGGCTCTGGGTCAGATGTTACTAACCAATCAGCGTCTTGACAAGTTGGCGGCATCACGTGTGGATTTCCGCACTCGCGGGATGCTCTCGGGTACATGTCTATCATCCATTCTTGCGGCACTTGGTATGTGATTCATTTTTACTTCGTTTATTGTTAGATTGTTTGACCTTTGCTATAGAACCATCAGATAGACAGTGTGCGCAGCCTGCACAAACCAATGTGGAAGAGCAGACCAATGCAGATCAACACGACCCTGAGCTGCCCAGTATGTCCCGAAGCGCCAGCGCCAGTATACTCGACCCGGATGTCAGCGCTGACTCTGAGGATATTGATGTGCCAATGTCGGTCCTTGCACACGTAGAGCTTGCTCGAACATCTCGTAAGTCTTTTTTCATTTGTACAACCTTGATACACTACTAAATATCATTATGTGTACAGAGGGAAAAAAGCGCCCACAAAGCATTCCTGCACTAGCTAACGAGCTTCACATCCCTGACTTGGCTGAACTTGTTCAACAATTCCTCACCGAGCAGCTGTATCCCAACAAGGACCCCACACAAATTCCCACAGGTATTATGGACCGCCCTCGTTACGATGGGAGGATACGAGTTTTTCACTCTGCGGCCTCAACATTCTTTGCACCGAGTGACCTGAGTGGAACCGGCGGGATGAAACGCGAACACATTCGTGTGTCCCCCAGATGGAGAAATGAATATGCACGCAAAGATTGCGTGTTTGTTATTACTGACCCGAACGTTCCTGGAATGCGGGGTATGGACATCGCCCAGGTACTAACATTTTTTTCCTTTCGATTAAGGGGAGTACGTTATCCATGTGCGGTCGTTCGGTGGTTCAACCGAATCGGTGACACGCCAGATGAAGATACTGGGATGTGGATGGTGTCACCGTCTTTTAACGGTAATCATGCACACTATGCGGTGATTCATGTTGAGGCTATTTTTCGTTCTGCACATCTTATTCCGGTCTATGGCACTGAACTGCTTCCCTCATTAGTTAAATCTCACCACGTTCTCGATATATTTACCCTATTTTATGTCAACAAATATGCTGACCACCATGCCTTCGAAATAGCTTGGTAATGTAACTCACTTTTTTTCTATGTCTTTTCAATCCTCTCGCTTTTTCTTACTTTTCCGCTTTTTCTTACTTTTTCACTTGCCTACTTATTTTAATTGCACGAGCTTTTTATGTCCAAAATATAAGTGAGAAAAAGTGATGATTAGCAATAAGTCTCTTAAATAAGCGTGAAAAAGCTAGAAAAGGAAACGCGTGATTTCCTGATGTGGATAGAGTGGCAATAGCTTGTAGGACAGTTGCGCGGATTAGGACGGGCCGGCCTATTCCGAAAAGCCAACAGTACTTATCGTGCAGGCACAGAAGTCCGAGCCAGACAGAAGAAGTCCTGTCTTACGTTACGTTGCACGTAACTTCAAGTTTTCTGGAGCTTTGGGGAGCCGAAGTGTTTTGGAAGGGTAACGGGGACCTGGGCCAGCCGGCCGTATGACTGTACAGCCCTACCGTCGAACATCTCGAATGCATCGCGGCATATGGTACGGTACGGGTAGTACCTGTAAGCCTACCTCAAACTATACGGTTACGGTGAACAACCCTAGCCGACTCCGATTCCTGGCTCGACTGAGTTGAAACTAGTAGACTCGTGAGTGGTCACGAGTCTAACCGCTGACCGCTATAGCTTATTTCCTTTTGACATGTTGCTTGTAGATTCATTTTGATTTAAATACGAGATGTCTTTTATCTGATCATTCGATCCACACACCCGCTCTTGAATCATTTGCCACTAGACCATGTTGACAATCACCAACATTAATTATCTGGACCTACTATGCCTTACCGGTGTTACAATTGGAGTCTATCTGGTAAAGCAGGTGGTCATCAAGAAGAATCCTGCACCATATCCACCTGGTCCCCGGGGGTGGCCTCTCATTGGCAATATTTTAGATATGCCTCACATCAAGCCCTGGCTCACGTTTAGTGCGTGGGGTCAGAAGTATGGTGAGTACCTCCCCTTTTCCAACTTGAAAGTCATGCATTTTCAAACATCTTTTCTTCAGGTGATATCACGCATATCAGTGTTCTGGGTCGGCACATCATTGTGCTGAACTCTGTCAAGACCGCAATGGAAATGATGGACAGAAAAAGCATTGTGTACTCTGACCGTCCTATTCTTCCTATGAGTGGCGAGCTTGTTGGCTGGAAGGATTCTTTGTTCTTCCTTTCTTATGGTGACCGTCTTCGCCAGCAACGCAAGAACTTACATCGCGTCATCGGCAGTCGTGCCGCAGTGGGCGTATACAACGAGGTTGGGGAGGTTGAGACTCGTCGATTCCTGCAGCGTGTGGTCGTAAAACCCGATCGACTGCAGGAGCATGTCCGACAGTATGCATTATTTATCCTCGCAGTCACACAATCTTAAATTTTCACTATAGCACTGTTGGCGCTGTCATTCTGCGCATCTCTCATGGTTACGAAGTGAAAGAGAACAACGATCCCTTTGTTGACCTTGCGAACCGCGTTACAGCCCATGGCTCGCAGGCCACAGCTCCCGGTGCCTTTATGGTTGATATTTTACCATTCTGTAAGCTATATTATTCTGACGTTTGCATTGGCTTTCGATGACCTAACAATTTTAGTGGTAAAGGTCCCCGCGTGGTTCCCCGGTGCTGGCTTCAAGCGCATAGCACGTGAATGGCATGAGACCCTCGAAGAGATGGTTTCTGCACCCCACAAGTTCGTCAAGGACCAGATGGTGACCAATTTGCAGTATTGTAATCATGCATAGAAGTTCAATGTTTACAGGTTGCTGGCATCGCCCCTGTGTCTTTTACCTCGAATCTTTTAGAAGGCGGCGATCTGTCTGCGGAGGAGGAACACGTCGTGAAATGGTCTGCTTTTTCCATAAACGCTGGTGGTACCGACACGGTTCGTCCTTCTCTACAACATCTTCTGAGAATACCAAACCTATTTCCTCAGACTGTTTCTGCAATATACTCGCTTTTTCTAGCTATGACACTTTTCCCTGATGTGCAGAAGAAAGCTCAGGCTGAAATAGATGCGGTTGTTGGTCCTGACCGTCTTCCCTCCTTCGCCGATCGCGACTCCCTCCCTTATACTGAGGCTCTTGTCAAAGAAGTCCTGCGCTGGAACGTTGTCCTTTCCACTGGTATGTGAATATCGATCATAACATTATTTGTTTACCGACTGGCAATGGGTATCTCAATGACAGGTTTTCCTCACTGTGTGGCTGAAGATGATATCCATAACGGGTACTATATTCCAAAAGGCTCCTTAGTACTACCTAACATTTGGTTAGTGCTCCCCTTCGATTGATGAACAGCGATACTCATAATTGCGACAGGTTCATGCTCAACGATCCACAGACATATACTAACCCCTCTCAATTCAATCCTGAACGCTTCTTGGCCAAGGATGGAAATGAACCTGAGATGGATCCTCGTACGGTGTGTTTTGGCTTCGGTAGACGGTAAGCACGGAATTGGTTCTGAATCTGATTGTAATGCTAACTTTCTGCTCCGTAGTATTTGCCCAGGTATATCCAGCTCGCATCAATTAACTAACAGTATTCTGACATCTACTTTCTTTTGATGCACAGGTCTCCACCTTGCTGATGCTTCCATTTGGATAACTACTGCAATGTCACTAGCCGTATTCGATATTTCCAAGGTTGTTGAGAATGGTGTTGAGATCATTCCCGAGGTTGAACCCTTACCAGGTACGGCCAGGTATGTCGCACATCTTGTCATGTCTGGGCAGGTCTGGATTGACACGGTCCAAGCCACCCCAAACCGTTCAAGTGTTCCATCAAGCCTCGCTCTGCAACTGCCCTTGAGCTTGTTGAACAAGATGCTAACTACTAAGCTCACGATGGTGATACCGGAGAAATACACGTGAATATGAATACTTGGCATGCGTCGTAATTTGTATGTTACATTCAGGAGTTGTGCAATATGATTTTTTGGAGTTCACACAGGAAATCATTTGCTTCCGCGGAACTTTTGTGGGAGGACGAACGAATCGATGTCATATACCAGCCGGTATTAGCATGAAGTACTGATTATGTGGCATTCTAGGAACGTTTATATGAGAGGAGAGTTGACTTTGAGTGAACTTAGGAATCGAGAGACGAGGAAACGTTTTCTTAATGCGAGCTCTTACTACGACGCGAGGAGTGGCTATGAATCACATCCGGGTCATGGGCTGCCCGTTCCAGGTCTAGATGTTCTACACCGGCTATGATGTCTGTTACGTTCGCTCCCGGGTCAGGAACAGGGGCGAACAGGGGCTGGTGCGAGGATAACAGGGAGCTAAGCGTCATTCAAAAACTGCTGTGCTACGCACCTACCTGGGTATAATGCATACAGACATAGGTTACCTGAAAGGTACAAATGAAACCGCTTAGAGATATCTACAACACTGTCCTGGCGTCTATCGTGAGTGGGACTCCAGATCGATTGGCTCGGCTAACATCTCTCATCTGCTGTCACTTGTTGACCGTCGGAAATGGCGGACTCCAGACATAACAAAACAATATTATGTGATAACGCGCGTCGACTTTATGATGATGAGTATAATTAATTGTGTATTGGTGAACGAATACGGTCGTTATTGACCAAGTCGTGGCCCCAATTTAAAAGTTCGAGCACTAGTAATTGGTAGTTGCAGGTTATGGTGTATGTACATCCCAACTAGACCACATGGCACTGATGAGCCATTAATATTCACGATTAACACAACTCTCGGACACACATTAAATTAGCAGAATAAGTGTTCCAAAATCAGAGGTAGTATCTGTCACCTGTAAAAAGGGTTCATGGCAAGCTGTGATCATATGTGTTTTCTTACCGATTTGACCCATACCAGGCTCTACGATCCAGACTCTCCTCCCCTCCCCTTCGCTCTGGCCCTCGCCTTTTTCATTGTAATGTTCAAGCCATGCTTCACGGAGACCTTCATCGACGGCACCAGTCACAATCTTGACCTCTGGAAAGGCCCGCTGAAGTACAGTGACACCACCAGTGCGGGCAATGAGGAAGGTTACAAAGATGATGTGATCTTGCTGGACTCCATGATCTAATAGTGTCCGAACCGCCATGAATGCTGAGGCAGCGGTGCCTATTTGAGCATCTAGCAAAAATACCCATGCATCGACGGCTAGATGTCGTTCTCGCAGGCATTTGGGAAGCATTACATGTAGAAGTAGTGGCTCTCCGGTATTAGCGTCGGATTGCACCAGAAGGGAGCCAATTGCAACGTCACTGAGAACGCGCTGCAATCCCTTCGTTAGAGGTCCACCTCTGGTCCAATTGATTAGTGCAGAAATTGGCTGATTCACTGAAACGTACGAGCGTATGATGGAGACACCACAGACGTTCTAGAGAACTCTTAAGTCAGACACTCAATGTCTCAGCGAAATGATCTACCTTGACGTCAAGTTCCTTGCCGGTGCAATCTAGTCCTATTGGTGTCGTGACCGTCTTAGGTCTGTGAGGAAGATGTTCCATCGCTTTCTCGATCAAGAATGTTGCCAGTCGGTCTACGAAGAATATAAAGTCCTGGCGGTTCGACGCCCCATCACGAAGAATGGTATATATACCCTTCACCCAGAAGCATAAGCAACGACTCTCATTGAGGGTGGGGGACAGACCTTTAGCTGTGGTGTTTGCGGGAGCACTATAAGGTTCTTGGACACCGGGTTACCGTCTGGCGTACTCAAGCAACACCCAACTGATTGAGAAACCATGTGTTTCCGAAAGTGTCTCGCGCGTTCTGTCATTTGACGTCGAATGTGGGTCGTTATCAAATCAATGGCAACAGCGTTGTTTGACCCTGGAACGACCTGAAAACAATGGTACGTCGAAACAATTGAAACAACACGTCCACTCACAATGTCTGCATGGCGAGCGGTTGGCAAAACGAAGTTATCGAACGCGGGCTTAACATAGCGAAGATATCTAGGCGTGAGCGATGGTTACCATGACACATAATCCTGGCAGAGAAGAATACATACTGCTCGATGACCCCATCAACACTTCTTCCACGTTCCTTGACGTCCCGTTGTATTCTCCGGGCGAGCATCAAATCTGAGTCACATTGCACAAACACCTGTTTAACGGTGAGACAATATACAACTTGCTGAATGATGGGGTACCTTGAGATCATATAACGAGCGCAAGTCTGGATGATGCAAAGCCATTATACCTTCCGCTGAAACATGTTTTTGGCATCAGCATCCAAGATCGTGACAGGAAGGAGTCAGACACCGACTTATTATGATAGCTGCACCATACAAATACTTCGCTTCGCTCAACCGCTGATGTTCGGCAAACGAGTAAACGGGAATATTGGTCTGCCGACACGCCTTCAAGTCCGCGAGACACTAGGAAAGATTCGGTAAAGAATTTAGACACAAATGAACGTACGGACAGCAGCAAACATAGGCATGTCAATGGCATCCGGGTGGTCAAAGTCGAATCGATTCGCATGCGCCAGCGCAACCTCTTCTGCGTTATGTCGCTTGTAAAAGCTGTCCTAAGCAGCGGACACTGTGTCACCCGTGAACTCTCCTGATATTTTGTGTAATACTGACCTGGGATAGGATCACGACAGTCGGTACTGAGCCCAATGAACGAACGATTTGCTGAGCAACATGTGTCTGCCATCGCCTAATTCATCTTTCCGAACTTCTCTCAACTTGCATTCTCACCTTCCCACTTGCCGATCCGCCTGGATCCATTTGTCAGGTTGACAAAATGCAAGACTGCGCAACACGTAGTCACACTCACCAGCTATCCCGATCACGAATGCGTCGCAAATGGGTAGGCCGTTTTCCCCGTACCTGTCAGTGACACGTAGATGTCAGGCATTGAACGACAACAAAAAGCCAGTATGAAAAGTTACCAAGGAGGTCTTCCGTGAGACTTCAAGAGGATGTTCTTCTTCGACTGGTGCGATTCCAAAGAGTGTTGACTTTCGTCATCGAAAAACTGATGAGAGTAATCTTCTGCAAGCATCGCAGTGCACGAGACAAGTTGCAAGATAATCGATCGACGGGGAACCAGAGGGCAGGGAACTGGATGTATTTAAGGTGTTCGGCTATGATGGGCTAGTCTACAGTACGTGATGCATTCTGAATCTGTTAAGTACTGCATGCAACCCCGGGCCTGATTCAGAATCCTGATCCGAGGCACTCTTATTCAGGTCATAAACAGCACCCTTATCATTACATGATCAACCTGAATCAAGCTGTCTTCCTTCTGCTAATACAATAGTCCAGGCCCAACCACGGATGATTAAAGCCGCTATAAAGCTTGGCACAGTCCGCATGGCAAAAGCTGCTAATGATACACGTTCTAACCGTCATTGAAAACACATTCATTTCCAAACTGCTGAGAATTTCCGCCACGATGTCGCGTATCAGAGCCTCTTCCTGAGCAATCTTGATGCCTTTACTAGATAGCTTCGATTCGTGGACTCGATTCGGGATAACGAGCAGTGGATTTTACGCTAAGCCTATGTTCGCACGCATCAGTACGTATCATAACCTGCATCCAGGTCGCCACGATATCACTTGCTGCCTTGACGTTGAGTCTCAGGGTACTAGATTGCCAATCGTTGATGGGCCTCTCCAGATACTCATGATCGCAGTCAACAAGATCCTGTCCATGCCGGTGTTAACGCCAAGCTGCTCGACAACTTCGCAAGCGGCGGAATAAACCGCCCAGCCTGAATCATTATCATACACTGAATATGACGGTCAACAAGCCATGTGACCAGTGAATAGATACCAACTCACCGTTGAAGGTAAGAAGAACCGCGGGGACAACGAGGCGAATGCGAGTATTGTGCTCGAAGGAGCTCACCAACCGAAATCAGGTTCACGTGTGATTGTGCTTATTGAGTACAAAAACACACTCTTGAAGCTTGGCCTCCATCAAGTAAAGTTGTTAACGATATACGTTCTGACTGCTACAAGAAGGCGTCATTAGTACCTCATTCCTTGTCATCCTGATTGTCGATGAGAAAATTTGCCACGGTATCGAGCATCTCCTGTTCAGGAATCTTGCGCCGAGCTCCGCCATCCATTAGCCCATCCCTATGAAGGCCACGATCTCCCACCCAAATGGGTAAAGGCGTAATTGAGGAGACACCAGGAGCTGACTGTTTAACACCACGACTACTCCTACTTGTCAACGTTGTGTGACAAGAGTAGCAAAGGAAATCGGTCAGGGCAAGTAATGGTGGCACTTGGCATGGGGTACTCGTGTCGAGATTGCTTCTGCATGGTAATGGGATATGGGCCAAGTCTGCAGCAAGTTTGTCGTCTGAGTATGATCTTATTGATATACGTCCCTTCCACTCCTGTATGGCAGATTGCATCGGCCTGACAGATCTTGTCTTAGTCACCTGAACCGAATGAAATGTAGTCAATAAACCTCACCGTTTACACAACCTGCATTGCCCGCTCGGTGCATCCTTGGGCTCCAGTTTTTCACAGGTCCGAGCGATGGTCGACACAGTCGAAGGATAGTCTTTCTCAAGCCCGACTACAAAATCTGAGGAAAAAGTCAGTCCTGTGTCTTGCACGCGAAAGCTCTCCCGTACTCTTAGTCAAGGCTGCTATTCCTAATATCGCACGCCTCTGCTTGTCTCGACCGATCACAAATACATTGTTCCACCACGCATATACAGCACATTCTTTTGCAGTAACGTCTCTGAGAGGTCGGATGACCCTGAGCACGTTATCAGGCTTCGAACCAGAAGCAGCAACGGGCGCCCATTCCTCCTGTAGTTCCTCACGGATTGCGTACCCCCCACCTTGTGAAATAGCTGATAAAAGAGAGATGGAGAGCGACGTGAGAGATGATCCAAAGAGTAAATGCGAGGAACCTCCGGAGTGGGCTGTGTGCAGGATAAGTACACGGGTGAGATTCTGTAAGGCACTGGAAATTGCAGTCTGCGTGGGCAGTGATGATAAATATAACCGTATAGCTTCTGCTGGCGTTAGACCAGTCACTTTGGAAGCGACATGGAGTCCTGACAACACAAAGTTCAGTATGCTGAATAGATGTATTTGTTGGAGTTCTACCATCTGTAATCAGGCCTTCCTTGCTGAGTTCCAGCCAGACCTGTGGGGTGCTGTTTGATCCGGAAACTTTGGTCCACCAAGACTCGTCGAATGCATCTTCTATTCGTAGAGGCACAAAATCGAATGATGGATATCGCTCAACTACAGATCGAATAGCTTCGGTTCTGTCTTGCATCTAGCCGCCATTATGTTACTGAATCTCGATCAGATATCATAGCCACGACTCACCCCAGGAAAAGCGCCGCATACCTCCACATAACAAACAATGCAGGACGGCCATACGCTGGCGTTCCGTGGATGATTAATACCACCTCTTGGTTTACCTGAGTCGTCCAACGGTGGCCGGTTGGAAAAATATGTATTATGGACCATGTCCAGCAAAATCGACGATCCTAGGCCGCCAGAGAATCCCAGGCACAGGTTTCCCGATGCCTTGAGCTTGGGTCGCTTCGAGGTGCCTGCCCTAGCATTGACCGAAGGTTCGAGAGCTTTTCTAAATTTCATGTCTACTATCGGGGTGAAGCATTCTCTTGTGGGGGATGCTAGTCAAATTCGCCCCTTGTTGAAATGAACAAAACGCTCACTTGCAGTAGACCGCATGACGGATCGCGATATTGCCTGGTTTTAATCTGCACCTGACGCAGTCTTTTGATTTCCCAAATTTCGAACGACCTGCCCCAAGCGAATGAGACAGAGAGATAGACACGATTGAAAACACTCACGGGGCATGAGGGCTTGCTCTTCTACGGCTGGGTTTCCACACGACAACATGGTGAATCGTCAAGATTATAATTCACGGTGTATAAGTTAAGAAAGTTGGACAGTTATGTACTGGGGGGCATCTGCCAAGGGAGAGTATCATAGAGCAGTCAGTGATCATCCGATGGACTTCATCGCAACAAAACTATATTCCTAAACAGGAAAGAAGTCAAACCAAAACAAACTTTAAGTGCTTACTAATAAGCTCTAGTGCACTCAGGAGCTGCTGGCCAAGACATATCACAGTCCTAGCGGGCAGTGGGCATCATTGAGTACACTCACTGCCTGAGCTACGTAAAAAATTGAAGCGATGCTCCGGGTGCGTACCTATGGTACTTCAAGCAACCACATAACAATTATTCATAAGTCAAGCTATTCCCTTCACTATTTGACTGTCTTCATTGAATCTCATACTTCAGAATCCATGATGCGTTGTAGAGACTCATGCCTCTCATGGTGTGATATGGCAGTATTCACTAGGGAGTACACAGCATGAACTTGCAGCATCACTCTGTGTGCTATCTGCAGCTATCCCTATATGAGGTGCAGCTTTCCCGTGCAACACGCGCCATGTGCGCACCTTTCCCGCGCTTTACGATGTATACGCGCGCGCGCTTTCCCACGCTTGATCGCCCTATAGCGCCAGCCTTCCGGAAGCATCCATCCACTGTCCACCAAGCTCTCTAGTGCGTGTATTTCCATTTCCCTTATTTACATATCATCCCACCTTTATTTATATCATGGACCCTTACTTACATATAGCTTTACATACCTTACTCAGTAGCGCTTCGGCTCCGCGTGACAGCGCTTAGGCGCCGTATATAAGCGCCAGCATTACATACTATTACAAAACTTTGGAACTTTGGACTCTACCTCCCACTTACCCATCTACTACCTAGCAGAATATAGTTGCAATCTATTCCTTGGCACCTCGCACTCTCATCTCTTGTCTTGCATCATATCACCACTTAAGCAAACTCACACTTACTCTCACTTGTTTCTGCTCACGCGCGCGCACGCGCTTCCCGCACCTCGCGCGTACCTTCGCTTTCCCGCGCCTCGCGCGCACCTGCGCGCTTTCTCGCGCTTCGCATCAGCCAACCAGTAGCGCCTTCAGTGCGCACTACTAGATCCTTGCTGCACTCGCTTCGCCTTTAGGGTCGAACGCACTTGTCGTCTCAAGTATAGCAGACTAGGCAACGCGCAACCTTACAACATTTACAGATACAGTCAGGAGCTTTGTTTGTTCCTCTCTGTATTTTAGTTTCTACAGCGTGTTGCTCAAACAACTCGACTACAAATTTGGGCAAGTACAGCTAGACTGGTATAGTATGTGGTCACATCAAGACAACGGAATCATGGCCACACTCAGTACGCCTTATTCAGCCTATCTGGTTGACGAGATGAGAATATTCATCAGCATATCCGAGTCAGCACCCATCATGAGATGGACGATGACACTTGAGGGTAGGCTGAAGCCTCACTATTCTGACTATCACCATCCGCAGCTTTCCGACAGTAAATACCGTGTTGACTAAAGGTGTTATACGAGCGCGAGAGTATGCACGATGAGGAGCCAATCACTAGAACACAAAGGTAAATCTCGGTTCGTTCGAAACGACTCATATTGATCTATGTACCTAGAATACAAAGGTAACTACGAGCTGTTAGTTCAACGTTAACGGCGGGTACGACAAAGATACTCACATCTCAGTTCATTTGAAACGACTGAGATGTTTGGGCGCTGCACTTCGTGCTTATAAGGTAAGTGGCGTGGTTACAGGAATATATGATTGATAGACATTGAAAAGATTTTAGGACGCGAGCCGACGTCATACGTCGCTCGTCTTCGTCCTGTTTGGCGTGCGCTCGGACCTATCTGTCCTTATCGCTCGGATCCTTCGGCCTCTCTCAACTCTGATCTTCCCCTTGACTCGGACGTCTCGGCCTCAGACTCCAACATTGACAACTCGACCCATCAGTGTCATGGCCTATCCACGTACCACTGACGTCCGGCATCAAACATCACACCATTGTCTGTAATATTGACGCACCAGCAGATGGTGATTATGTTGCGCTCCGTGGCGCAAACATGCTTTTGTTGTCCAGGTGTGGAGATGGAGGGGTAAGATCAGGTGACACTGGCGTTGCCTAGACGCACATATGAGCTGATTGAGAGAAAGCAAAACCCAGCACTGTTTCTGTGACCTGATTTCTGAGTTCAATTGAGATTGGGACTTTTGGTCCTAAAAATAATGAATGGTATCAGGCAGCGGGAAGCAGTCGGTGGGTGCGGACAGCACGGAGCAGTTGGAACACATTTTATGCACGCCTCCGTGGCCTGACTGTGCCACTGAGAGTATGTATATTGATCGGTGCGTCAAACCGTTGAACAATGCTTTGTCGAAGACCTTGATATGTCACTTAGCAAAAACACTCTAATCCATACACCCTTCCGTCATCATTGCTCTCAGCTTCGCAACCTCGACCCGCGGAATGACGTCAATTTCAAATGGCGCTGCATGGGAAATGACTGCGTCACTGAAAGCCTGAGTGTTGATCGGTGCGTCAGGTCGTTGAACAATGCGGAAAGACCACAAGAGAAGTGCGAGGGTAATGTACAACGAGCGGTTTGCGAGGTGCAGGCCGGGACATGCACTTTTAATGACAAATAAATTTCGTTAATCGACGTCCGAAAACCGATGTCGGCACGACTTACCGCCTACCAAAGCCATACGTGATGAACTTCATATTGTTTTCCTTAAGGCGGCCTTCTGAATCAAGCCAGCGCTGGGGATTGAATATTTCAGGATCTGGGAAGACAATAGGATCGCGAGAAAGAGTCCTGAAAACACGGTCAACGAAACAATGTACGTCGTGAAGCAACACCATACCAGTGGCAGCCGTAGACTGTTGCGCCCTCGGGAATGCAGTATCCTCGCTGATTCCACGCGGACTAGAATGAGAACGTGGGTTACAGAAAATTAAGACACTGACCCATAAAATATCCTTTGTGGCACGGTGGGGAAATCCTGAGGCACATGTCAGCATCGTGCAAGAACGTGCCGAAATTCAAATTTACCTATGCGAACGATGGGTCTCCATCTCAGAGTTTCCAACAAGAACGCATGTAATTGCGGGAGGGAACTTGAGTCATCAAATGTCGGCGCTACAACGAGAGATCAAATGATGGAGATATCAAAATCTTTGTACCCCTCACCCCTGTCGAACCCGATCACCATATCTAGCTCCTCATGCACCTTTGCCTGAGCCAGTGGGTGGCATGCTGCAGCCATAACAGTAGCAGTAATTCCAACGGCAGTCTGAACCAGGAGTAAGTTCGCAGAGATAAATGAGTTTCATGGCTTGCCGTATCAGATCCCGCCCTAAAGAGTGATCCGGCGAGATACGACATCTCATCTGTAGAGAGTTTGTGTTCTTCAGTATTTTCCAATAGTGCCTTGGTGAAAGAGAGGCCAGCTTTGTTTTGATCCTGCGTACAACAAGATATAAGTGACATACATTCATCAAAACAAAGAGCCCTTCACCATTTCACTCTTGACGCGCCTTAGCTGACGCCTAAATAGCTCAACCTCCTCACGATGCCACTCGTAAAGTTGCTTTCCGTAACCAGGCAAGTAGCGCAAAAGGGGCACATGATCGACGAGATAAGCTCCTGGGCGAATCGAGGCTTGAAAATGCTTGGCGACTTTGTAAATACGGACAACTTCGGGATCGGTGTTGGCAGTAGGCGTAGATTTCCCATAAGCCACTCGAAGAATGACTGATGCTGCATACCTTGAGATACCATATCTATGAAAATATCACAAAGGGCCTTGGTAGTGACATACCGCTGTGCGTGCTTCTGGAGGGCCGTCGGGTCATTTAGCATATCCAATATGAATTTCATCGCGTTCTCGCGCTGCATATCTTGGTATTCCTCTGCCGCCTTTGGCTGCAAATGAGGATGTACTGCTTTTCGGAGGCGCCGGAAGCGTTCTCCGTAACGAGCCATGGTGAGACTCAATCCATTTGAGAGCATCTCACTCGCGGCAATGGAACGAGGTCGATCTACTAGTGATCCACCCTCTTTCTCCATAATGTCTACAGCTGCCTGTTACATGGGTCATTGTCGGAGAAAGCTTAAGGTTTGCGCAAATTACCTCCACGCTGCCAATGACAATTATCACTTGGCTGCCTTGTCGGAACGACACAACAGGCCCATACTCTCGAACTAAATTGGTCAGCGCATAGGCGATGCTGAGTAGACGATCTAAGTCAACCTCTAACATTCTGTATGATACTGCCAAAACTCACTTCACAGCAGGCAAAGCGTTGCTCCAAAACCAACGGGCGGGAGGTCCAGGCGGAAGGAGGATGCCCTTCCTGTCCGCAAACGAGAATCTCGTGTATAACACAGCGAGTACCGCTACGACTGTGACGATGCCAGCTGCATAGTAGTCGGTACTCCTAGTAAGAGCTTCCAGTATCATAATGTAATGTGGGCTGGAATAAGATGGACGTGCAACTCCAATATCTGGATCGATGTAGAATGTGCGTCTGATAAGCCGTACGTGTGCAAGCTTGCTGCTTACCTGGATTCCCATAAGAGTCAGTGATCAAGCGTGAGCTTTGATTATCACTGCCTTTTGGCCTAACGGTTAATGGGCGTAACGGTCGAGGGACGACAGTCTCGGCTAATTACAATGTATCCAACATCTTATAGCACCTCGCACTCTGCTTGGTATTTGACAAGCAATTGAGATGCACCACTGCGATGACACGGCGTGGCCCGGGTGAGGGTAAGTCACTCTAAGAAGCGAATCAGAGTCCACAAACACGAATGCAAAGTAGAATCGCCGATCATTAAACTCTCCGACATGGCTAGTTGTTCGAGAACAAGTTCGGTCCGGTAGCATTCGAGTGGCTAGCCTGCATCTCGATGATGTACTTCGGAAGTGTCTGAACTGGCAGAAGTCAAAACAAACTTTAAGTGCTTAGCTAAGCTGTGCTGTCACAGTCCCCAGTGGCAGTGCACGACATTCACACTACTCTCAAGTGCTCCCGTACGAATAATCTTTCCATATTCCAGCTGGGTCCACTGGTGTTCCCCCGCGAGGTAAGTGCTTACGTTGTTTTTCGCAACTGCACCAACGTCGGTGGTCTCAGAGAGGGTTGATTCGGTATGTTGACGATATGTTTCAGTTCAGTGATCTGATTGAATCATCATCAATGGTGCTCTGAAAAAGAACCTGTATCAACTGACAACCACAAAATTTGATTTCTGCAAGTTACCGTCACGTTCTCATATTAATTGCATAAACCAAAGCGAGGAGCGGCGACAAATAATTCCATGGCGTGGAGGTGCCAAAGAAGACGTGGCGCCGATTGATGACGAAGAATCGCTAGCCACACCGTATTCTCCCGTATCGCGCTGGCCATTGCCCAATTACAGCCTGTGGTTCGTCGTGCCAGCAGCTCAGACTCTCCTGCTTAGGAAATCGTTGTTAGTGAACTTCGTATCCCATCAGTCGACGAGGGTTTTCAAATTAATAAGGAAAAGCAAGCAAAATGACCGCCTTTTTCCAAGGGGCTCTGCCAAATTTTGAAATACCGGACGTAGCAGTTGCTCAAGAGGACCATCCGATGAAAACCGATGAACGTCGTCACGAGTGACAACGCATACTTAGTACCACCGTGACAGTCCGCGCTGACCCCGCGGAGAGGTGGAGAACCCACGATTTAAAACGGGAACGAGGGAATATCATCATGTGGGGAGCATATTTATTTTGGGTGTTCTCGATGATCACGATACGATCATGGCGAGAAAAATGACCTTCCTGGTGAATCCGAGTATTTGCCAGCAACACAAGCTGACAACTGCTGGCGAGGCTCGAGCGTCGATTTTTAGCGGTATTAATTGTTGAATACATGGTATCCCATAGCAATAGATCTGCAAGAAGACCTGTTCAAGTTCTTGCTAAAAAAAAAGTTACACGAGCTCCCCAGGCAACAAATTCGGATACCCCAGGAGGATCCTTTAATTGGAGACCTAAATGGAGAGCAAGGGCAATGGAGATCCATGAAGGCTGGGGCTCCCCGGATTCAACGGTCTGTCCTAGATGTTCATTCATAGAACTCCGTAGAGCGCCGCACCGGTGAGCGCCAGATGTCTTACTAGGTTTTACTTTGCAGCAAAACATGTCAATGCCAGTGAGGGGTGCTCATTCACATTAATATTATTCAATTTATTGTTCCATCTCCATGTTCACCACTAGGGTGCATGCTTTGTGGAACAATGTAATACAGCGTGTCAGATATCGAGTGCATAGGAATATGTGCGCCATCCATCGATGGTCATTAAGCTTTTCCCTCATCGTCGAAGAGCTCGTGACTGCTCTTTTCATTGTCAGATCCGCCCTTGTGGTGACCAAAGGCGGTCAAACCAATACGGTCCGCAATGGCGTTCTGGCGTTGTTGATCCGCAACAGCAAGACCGTTACGGTCTCCAAATACATCGTCCATTTCTTCCAAAGTGAGTCCCTTGGTCTCGGGTACGAAAAACATGATGAAGAAGCCGCCGAGGAGGGCGAAAGACTGTTAATTTTCGTGAGACATCGAAAGAAGTAAATGAACAGACAACTCACGCCAAAGAACACGAATGTCCCAAAGCCAATATGAGTTAGCATTGATGGCGTTACTTGGCCGACAATGAAATTGTTCATCTGTTTGCCATGACGATCAGTGGACTTTCCTACGAATATGCCTAGAACGAACCCAATTGGACGATGAAGCAATAGAAATACCCTTGCCACGTATACTCAACGGCCAAATCTCAGCAACAAGGATCCAGCTGCACGGACCCCAACTGTAACCAAAGGCGACTGAGAATACCCAAACGCAAGCGCAAGCCACCCAACCAGCAGTAGGGTGTCTGGTGAGATGTTTAGTTCAAGGGAGATGATGAAATTTGGATGAGACGCACGATGACCAAGAATCGTGATACAACGCGGTCAGTACTGCAACGACAAGATGGCATCTATTGTAAAATGTTCAGAATGGCAAGTTTCATGCGCAAGAATATAATACTAACATAGCCATGATGAAAGCACCAGAGATCAACACTGGCTTACGGCCAACCTTATCGATCCAAATGACGGCAGGGATAGTTGCGAGGAACATGCTGATTGGGATGTGTCAGTCATGTACGTGAAAGTATGCGGTGATGCATACACAATGCCGACAACACCCGTGGCGAGAAGACTAGTTGCGTTGCCCGTCAAACCCAAATCAGCGAAGATGCTGGGCGCGTAGTACAAGATGGCGTTAACGCCGGTCCATTGCTGGAAGAACATGGTCCTGAAAATTCATTGGGATGAGTCCTATCGATGGAAAATAGGAACTCACATTGAGCCAACAGCGACACGGTAGAAGAGAGCTGGCGAGAGTAACATTAGCGTTCATAATTGATACCAATGCGACCAATTCGTACTGCGCGAGGTGAGTAAGCTCATATAGGCATGAACACCGAGCTTGAAATTTGATGAGAACGACCCATCCTGGAATTGAGGGAACTTCAAAGCATTCATTTCCTTTTCAAAGATGTACTGGGCCTTGATTTCCCTACAGAAGACTATGATCAGGAATATCAAGAGAGCAATGATATTATAACCCACAAGAACTCGATTTGGACGAGGTCAGAGTCCGGAGGAAGGCGGCGAGCCCTGCTAAGGACGGCGACAGCCTCTTCATCGCGACCTTGGTTGACAAGCCACCTGGACACCATAAGTTTTGTGACGTGTCATAGCAGGAGTTGAGACATGCCTTGGAGAGAAAGGCATGAAAATCACACCAACGCCTAGAATGATAGCAGGAACAAGCTGCATGGCCAATGGAACGCGCCATGCAATCTCGCTCTGCCCGCTTCCAGTACCACCGATATAGTTGGTACCGTAGTCGATCCAGAAGGAGATCAAAATACCAAAGGTGATAGCAAGTTGTTGCAGGGCAACCAGACTGCCACGGACTTCAGGAGGAGAAAGTTCGGCGCTGGTAAAGTGTCAGTAAAGACATACAAAGGGGATGCTATAGCATACTTGTACAGAGGAACCGTCATACTGAGCGATCCGACACCAAGACCAGTGATAAAACGCCCTGAGATGAGATTTAGATGCGAAATTTTGGACAGACTCTGAGAACATACCACCATATATCGACGAGGGCTGGAATGCCGCAGTTTGAACGACGACACCGACACAGAATACACCGACAGCTGCATGAATAAATCAGCTACACCCCCTAAAAAAAGCGAAGCACACTAACAAAGCATGATGGTGTATTTGCGGGAGAGCTTGTCAGCCAAATACCCGGCAGAGAGAACACCGACCCAAGCTCCCAGTTCTAAAATAGATACAAGCCAACCCTTGGTTCCAGGATTGGAGATGGCGTCCGCCATCCGCTGGTCGAATGAAAACATACTGAAATAGTTTGAGGATCACAGTTTCCGAATAAAAGGTGGCATGAAAGCTCACCTCAAGACGCCGGAAAATACACCCTGGTTATAACCTGCAGCGTGTTAGTACGAGATTGAAGAAAAACATAGTGATAGGGTCGCACCATAGAGCAAACCACCCAGAGAAGCGAAGACTGCGTTGGCAAAAATTCTGCGATTATGGACAAGGCCTGCCTGCGTAATGGGTTGAGTATGCAGCACTAGATAGGATTATTCAACGGAAGTTACCCATCCTGACTGGCCCTGCAGTGCTTGACGATGTTTTGCAGCATAAGGGCTTGCGCCTCCAGCGTGGCCTCCACCCATTGTTGTTGAGAAAAAAGGATTGCTCACTGGACTCAATCACAGATGCAGCTCTCCTTTATAGTGTCTGCATCTCCATTATTGATTTCTCATGTCACGGGATAAGTTCGGGAAAGATCTTGATGGAGCAATCAAAAGCCTGACAAAGGATGTAAATGGAGAACCTGTCCGGGGTGTGGGGCGGTGCGGGGAATCCTGGCCGTCCACGCAACAAACCCGAGAGGTAGGGTCCGGAACGAAATGAGTGATGATATGGATACGCTTCCGAGATTGCCGCAAACCCGGTTATGGGTCCGCATGATAACACTAGATAGTATTGCTGTGACCTGTCAGCAAGACCTTTATCCTCATGGATATCAATCCAACAAAATGAATAATTGGTTGAGACTGCGATCCCCGGTGAAAAGCAAGGAACAGAACTATCGACCGATACACAAGTTGAAGGTCCGCTAGCCCCGGAAACAGTCGGACCATCCTTGCTGTCGACGGCGGTAATCCAAGCGCGGAGGTAATTGGGATACTTGTGTGCTAGTCACTGCAACACCGTTGCATTATGCTCGATTTGAATCATTTGACAGTTGGTTATTTGAAAGGGAGTTTGTTGTAGCGTGCTTAGCAACGGAGTCGCGTCAGATCATTGAATTGACCACGTTGCATTGTGGATATATCAGACTCTGGGCAAATTGAGCGACAGCGTTTAGTTTCTTCAGCAGTTACACTGCAAAAGGAAAAACTGAGTCGGTCTGATCGGACATACCTCGATAAAGCACGCTCGGTGAGAAAGATTGAGTCTTGTCTTGATAGAGGAATCAAGTTATCGATGATCCTCTGAACTCTCATCTGACTCACGGCGGTCATTATACTCCAAGTGGATTTGCTGAGCTACAGCCCAGGACATCAAACACTGGTGATGATTCAAATATTCATGTGCCAACAATGAACGAGTTCGACGTAGAGTACAAGCGCCCAGTGGCAGTGCACGAGAAAGCTATGGGCGCAGCCTGAGCGTGAGTCAGGTTTGTTGCCGCCGTCTTGAATCCAAAATTCATCAAGTTTCTCTGATCTCTCACAATTTACTCGTTGAGTCACTTATAAATCGTCATCCAACATGTGGTCAGGGCATTCTGGTTATCCGACCAGTAACAATCAGAGTGGTACTAATGGCGCCCCACCTCAGTAAGCACGTCGATAACACCTTCTAGAGAGCCGCTGAATCCAATTTACAATCGCATCTTTCAGCTTCCCAAACCCGTATGTCAATTGTAGTGAATAGTTAGCTGAGCTGAGCTGATACGATGATTGTTCCAGTAATAATCAGGTTCCTCCTCCCAATCCACCTGTACACAACCCTACGTATGCTGCCCCACCGCCGTTTCCTTCGCACGGTTCCCAGCTGGCACCCAGAGGGTAGGTAACCAGTAAAATATGCTTTGTGTGTCTCACCTAATATTGACATCATCGATCCACAGCTTTGGACAACCACCAGTAGTATCAAGAGATAACTATCCTGGACACCACCATAATAGTGGTCATCCAGGTCATTTTACTGGCCACTATCCGCCCCCTCAAGGTCCTCCCACTCATTACGCACTGCCGCCTGGCCTTCCATCCTCATCATATGGTGCACCCCCCGCGCCTCCTCCGGGTAGGCAAGGCCCTCCACAATTCCTGCCACCCCCAGGTCCTCCTGGTAATTATCCACCGCCACCTGGACCCCCTCGTGGTTATGGTCCACCTCCTCCCCAGTGCGTTGTTTCTAATATCTTTGCATTGATGGATACCCTAACATCCATCAGGGTGAGCGGTGGCTACGCATATGCTCCTCCAAGTGGGTTGATCGATGAAACCTACAAAGTCGCTTCACATCATGATCTTTTAAACAGGCGGACCCCCACAGAGGCCACCCTATGATCAGCAGTTTTATGGCCCTCAAATGCAAGGACCCAATCAGATGCAGCAATCCTCTTTCCAATATTCTCAGTGTAACGGCAAAAAGAAAGCCTTATGTGTATGTCGTGCGCATGGACTGACACTCATTCACATCTGATGGCTACCTTCAAACTAGATCGGAATCAATTACCTCGGCCAGCCAGAAGAATTGCATGGCTGCATTAATGATGCAAATAATATCAAGCGTTTCTTGGCTAGTAAGTCTATTCCCTACGGAATGCGCGTAGTATGTCATGGAATGCTTCCAGCTCAGTTTGGGTATAAGGAGGAGGATATGGTCATACTTACCGACGATGCGAGAGACCAACGCCAAGCTCCTACTCAGCAAAACATAGTGAGTAAGCTGCCTATAGAGTTTCACTAGTGCTAACTGATGGGGGCAATAGCTGCGCGCAATGGAATGGCTCGTTCGTGATGCCCGTGCTAATGACTCACTGTTCTTCCATTGTACGCGTATCTTTCATGGTCATCTATTTGATTGTCATACACCCCAAATAGATTCCGGTCACGGAGGACAGACGGAGGACAAAGATGGCGATGAAGATGATGGGTATGACGAAGGTGACGATTACGTGACACTCACTTCATAGAAAGTATTTGCTAATCGTTTGCGGGATAGTCATTTTCCCGGTTGATTTCAAAGAGAAGGGTCATATTGTTGATGATGTGTGTCCCCGTTGTAGCCCTCCCTCGCCACTTTCTACTAATGACCACCTTTCAGTTGATGCACGACATTATGGTGAAGCGGCTTCCCCCGGGTTGTCGTCTCACCGCTATCTTTGATGTAAGTTCTTCTCGCCAAGAACCTAAAATGATATCCATGTACTAAAATTCTCGCAGTCCTGCCACTCTGGGTCAGCTCTAGGTATGAATAGATCAGTTATTTCCTTCCAGTGCTCATGTTAATTTTATATCTAGATCTCCCATTCATCGTGCGTCATCCTTACTCTCCACCCTCATCGTAATCTTACTTTTGTGCATTAGTATTCCACGGAAGGCAAGATCAAAGAACCAAATCTCGCCGCAGAGGCCGGCCAAAGTCTAATGTCTGCTGTGGCTTCATACGCTCGCGGCGATATGGGCGGCGTGTTCAGCACTGTAACGGGGTTGATCAAGACTGTCAGAGTGGATAAACAGAAAGCCGAGACGATATGTAGGACTACAAAGACGAGTCCTGCCGACTGCGTGCGTGAATTTTTAGTTGCTTTACATCACGCTCACCTCCAATGTAGATTTCATGGAGTGGCTGCAAGGATTCACAGACCAGCTCGGACACAGAAGAAGCGGGAAGAGCCACAGGCGCTATGAGCTATGTAAATTCCTTCATCCGCGCTTCTCACTTCAGCCTCTCATGCATCTTTCAAATGCAGGCTTTCATCAAGGCACTCAGTAAGTAATCTTGGAGTGTCATAATTAGCTCCTAATTTGACACGTTATCCGCAGAGGACAACCCGCAGCAAAGTTATCAGCAGCTGCTGAATTCCATCCGGTGAGTGCCTCATCATTTCGGGATTGATTACCGGCTTCTGATGAACTTGTTGGCAGTGTTATTTTAAGGGCAAAGTACAGTCAGAAACCACAGGTTTGTCGGTAGCTGTGCATCGTGCTGCGCTTTTCTGACTATTTTGAAATAGCTATCTAGTTCTCACCCGATGGTCAGTACCTTTTTCTACGAGCTCCTCAGTCTCTTACCACCTACCATACAGGACACAAACCTACTTTTCATAGCCTGAATCATATCTGTACCATGTATATTATATCATGTATGCTGACTGAATGTGGTATCCAAGATTACGTGGAAATACAAGATTATCTTGTCCAGTCAGGTTGCATATGCGTGAAGGAAAGATCAAAGATAATGGTGTTACATAACAGTAATACTAGCGCGGGTTTCGTGATGGACCTGGAATGCGAAGATAACAAGAAAACAGCGTCTAAGGGGCCGAGGAACGTCGATAGTCACATTCTAGGCCACGAGCATCGGCAAAATGTCAATTTACGTTAGGATCCGATACCGAGATTACGAATATGCCGCAATATGCGACGAGTATGGCGAATGATTAATGACACTTGACGCTGATTACGCGGGCTTCCCCTGCGTGGTCAAACTTGATTCGATCAGTTGCACTGGACAGGAAGTCGAACGTATGGTTTGTTACAGCCCCTGGTGATGAAGGCTCTGCATGCAACTGATCGGTTGTTGCCTCGGACGGGAAATCAAATGTGTGATCCCCTGAAGCCCCTGAAGAGAATGACCTTGCATCAAGTACTAGTGCTGAAAGCTTTCGGCCGTAAAACTGTGCAAAGATGATCAGTGCCTGTCCGATTTTCGATGGAAATCAACATACGCAGCCGGAATCTAAGCCGACGGACCACCTCTTGACATCTAGACCACGACCCGCCGCGTGGCCATACACGACAGTCGACGGATAACAAGGAAGATCAGCGAGTTGCTGGTGGCCTATGAGTCGTGTATTCGAGCCAAACTGAGTCTTGGGGGTATGAAACCCAGAGCATTTGTTCATGACGTCATTCCAAAGGTCAGAGAACGGGGTCCCTTTGCTGCTGCTGCGCGTGGGTTTACCCTTTTTGCGCACGCTCCTTATGTTTTGGACGACCCATGGATCTTGATTCTGTGGAATATCTGAGAGTAACGCGAGCTCCTGTGCTTTGCGTATAGCAGGAATGTCATGCTCGCGTTGCTCTATGGATGGCCAGTGCGACAGTGGTTGTTTATAATGCGTGAGTTTCCGGCTAGGATCCGCTGCAAGTAAACCAGCATGAACGAAGAACACATGTCCTGCCGGTGCGTGAAGGACGAGAGGGAGAGATCGCAAGTAATTGTATTGTGAGGGGGACATCGCTCGCGCAACCTGGTAGTGGTCCCCCAAAGGCTTCCAACCCTCGGGGACCTTCTTTCCCCAATTATGTTTCTTCATCAACGAAGGCTGCGAGTCGAATGTGAACATGTTTCCATTCTCGAACGGGAGTTCATAATCAAGCCAACGATCATCAACTTCTACCAGCCAGTCTCTGCCCCCGGGTTGAGCAACAATCCAATCCATCCAAGCACGCCATTCAAGGACTTGTTGGTCGTTGTTTCCACGAACGCCCAGAATGTTGTTGCTCTCCATAAACGATAAAACTGCCAAGGAGTCTTCCACAGGTCCTTTTGTCGCAAGGTCGCCGAGGTGTATCAAAATATCCTTCTGCGTGTCATAGGATATTCGATTTAACAAAGCGCTGGAAAAATGTGAGCGTTGAGCATGGTATGGATTTTTTTAGAGCGCATACGTTAAAGATTCATTCATGCCATGTACGTCGCCTATCACGATTATCCTCCTGTCTTTGTCATCTGCCATTCATTGGAGATCGTCTTCGATCGATAAAGAAAAGTCGACAACTCACTAGTAGGGAATTGTTCATCAGATAGCGTATGTGTGAAATTGTCGTAATGGCTGAAATCAGGGAATTCTGTAGGTCTAGGTGAGCTTATCTATAGAACCAAGGCTCTCAGGCTGGACTCACTGGAGTTGGGGTTCGGCCAGAAACTAACCCTGTTTCGTAAATCGCCTGTAGCAATCCAAAAGATGGAGATAACGAGAACTATGCCCAATAGGCAAGCATATAAGTTGCCTTTGTGCCTGGCCATGGCCTGAGGTGGAGGAGACGGTGTTAATATTAATGAAAGTTGACTGCATTTTCTCGTCATCTTACGTAACATTGATATATCCGTCATTTGGTTCACAGGTTAAACGTGGCTTCTTAAAGCCAAGCGACCAATTAAACGCTCATACATACTCTATATCCCTTCCTGCGATAAAACGTTGATGAGTTATGCAAAGACCGTGTTTGCGACTTTTCACCAATCTCAATATAATACCATATCGGCTACGCTTCAAGTTTCGAAGCTCGACAGCGCTGATTCGGATCATGGTACAATGGCACATTCCAAGGTTGTGCGAGTGCGATGCAATAACCGTATCTGCTAACTCGGCAGATCATTTGGAAGACTGATCTCTTGATCTGTCACGGAACAAGCCGAGGTATGTGTATGGAAACCTGACTCCGTCCTCAACAAGCTATTGCATGCTTCGTGAAGACACGCACATGATTATTAAATCGATCTTCTGTATCATTGTCTTGCGGTGGAATCATAAAGTGTGAAATTATAAATCTATTCTGCATTATAAGTACAATCCCAACGTTTCGAGATTCGAATGACTTACCTTCGTCAAGGAAGAAAGCCGGATGAAGAATTGGTACGATAATTATGCACATGATACACTAACAATGCGCGCCTGTCCGTTGTCTCCGAAAACGATCTCTTGTGATTGAGGGGCTTGTGCATGAATATTGTCTCCAAATTGGTGCGTAGCAGAAGAGAAAGAGCTTCCATTGAGGACTACAGCTGACAACCGACGGCCGTACGACTGCACATGATATTAGTCGAATCATGAATGCAGGATGTTTGTTTCACTCACACAACCAGTGTCCAGACCAATCGACCATCGCTTGATATCTAACCCACGGCCTGCAGCATGTCCGTAGATAACAGTAAACGGATAACATGGAAGCGAGGTTGGCTGGTATGATTTGCCCGCATTGGTACCCGAATTTCCCGAACACTTTGACATTGTATCATCCCACAATTGGGACCAGGGAGTTCCCTTTTTGGGACTGGAAGACACAATTCCTGTATCCAGAACACTTTTGATGTTCGTCACGGTCCATGGATCTTTGTTTTCGAGGATCTCTGTGAGGACTGCAAGCTCCTGTTGTTTACGCAGCTTTGCAATATCATGTTGGTCATGTATGGTAGGCCAATGGGAAAGAGGTTGTCTAGGGTCGGAAGCCTGGAGCTTCGGGTGGGAAGATAACAAACCGGCGTGGACGAAAACCACATGGCCAATGGGAGAATGAAGCACAAGGGGCAACGAACTTAGATATTCGAAGTGTCCAGGAGACATGGCGCGAGCGACCCTGTAGTGTTTGCCCAATGGATGCCAGCCAGTAGGCACCATCTTCTTCCAACTTGCGTACTTGCTCGTCTCGACCCAGTTTTCAAGCTCTGTTCTCTGGAGTCGCTTGTCTCCGTCGAGGTTAGGCCATCGCTTGTCCATGACGGAAAGCCACTCCCGGCCTCCCGGATGAGATAGTATCCAGTTCATCCAGGCGCGCCATTCGATCACTTTTTGGTCATTGTTTCCTCTAACGCCCAAGATTTTGTTCGATGACATGAACGACAATACGTCAATGGAGTCGTGTATAGTCGCCCTTGTCTCCAGGTCCCCAACGTGGATAAGCGAATCTCTTTTCGGGTCGTAGCGTATCTCGTCAAGTAAATCCCTGTCACAATGAAACGATGTTGGTGAGTTATTCAATGACTAGACGACAAGAGCTCACGTCAACGAGCTATTCATGCCATGTATGTCTCCGATTGCGATTATGCGTTTCCTCTGGTCGCCTGACTACAATTGTAAGTCTCTTGCACTTGATAACATGAAGCAATGAAAGACCTATTGGAAGCACACTATGGGGAATGTTCTTTATAAAATTTCCATTATAGTGGCCAAAGTCCGGGAAGTCTTTGATCGAAGTGAGTCTACGTGGACAGCAGTGGTTGATTCAGACCAAGGACCTACCAATCTTTTGATCGAAAGCGCGATTTTTTTTGACCTCTTGGAGGACTCCGGTAATAAACACAAAAGTCAGAAAGAAGGCGAGAACTACGAATGAAAAACAAGTCCTGAGATTGTCCCCTGACCATATGGACATCTTGTCCACTGTCAAATTCAAATCATGAACGTTAGTTTGTCTAGCAACCGTGAGAGTTTTTCAATGGATCATAATTGCGGGGTTGACCGATTACATATATCTGACTGCTTGTGCGAGTACTTCAAGGAAAGCTTAACCTCTCGCATCAATATATATACCCTCCATAGCGTTTCTTCTATCCACTTCATCAAAGTACTCGTTGTTAGCTGGCCCGACCCACTTCCACGCGTTAAACTTCACAAATTCTTCAAACGTCCACAGCTGTGCCCGGAGTTCTGAAGAGGGAAAGCACCATACGTAGGTATTTACCTCTACAGGGTTCGCTAATTCAGATAGCATAGTGATCGGGGGAGGCGTCGTGGGCAACAGAGACTTCACCTCAATCGGTGGTATGTCCCGTATGTTGGCCAGCGGTCCTAGTGGGTATACAGACACCAACACTCTTGTATATTGCTGCGAGGAGGGGTTGATTTGTGCCAACGGTTATAGAAGTGACTTGCAGGACTCACGTCGCCTTCAAAGATATCAAGAAGTCGAACATCTGCGTCCGATAGACCGGTCACCAGAGTACCTCGCACCGATTTCTCTTCCGAATTGAGGTCGTGATCGAACATTGCTCGACTTTGCGAGTACGGCAGGATACCAGGATAATCCTCATTCTTTCGGTGTGTTAGATCAGGACGCTAGCGGGAGGAAACATCATCGTTCACCTTGAGCTGGTGTCTAGTGTAGTCCTGGAACGGGGATGTGTCAGGGTGATGATGGGTAAGATTTCCTGGGAGACTAACCGGCAAGAGAGCAGGGCACATTTGAAGTTGGCTGCCGTCGTTTCCGATGACTCGTTTCAATATTTCTGGATGCATCAAGGTGCCATAGAAAAATGCGGATACCATTCTCAGAGGAATAAATGTTAAGACAGAGGTCCGATCTTCACGAAGGACTGGATGGATGAATGGGCCGACCGCCTGCACGCTTCAACTGATAAGTTAGAAGCGTTTGGGTTGTCATGTGGCTAGAGCTGCTGATAAGATATACTTAAAATGTACTTGATAGGTACTAGAAGCCATGGCCCATGGGCTATGTCGTCGCTCGTCTGGCTAAGGGTGCACTTTCTCGTGGGCAAGCGAGTTGAAGAAAACCAGTCAACAAGTCAACCCTGCTCAGTGCGATAAATGCCAGGTTGGTGCCAGCTCTGAACCCCTTCTAAGTTGCGGTCCATGTTGACCGTCCATTCTCCATACACGTGACGTCGTGACTCCCGAATAAGAACCTTTGGCGACTTGTTTTGCGCTTCGCCCAGCACCTTAAGTTTTCAAGAGCCAAGCTTGCTGGTGAGTCGTGATGAAACAGCACAAGACTACACCCTGAGTGAATTCATGTTTTGCAGCTTCAAAATTTTGACTCATTCGATCACATTTCTAATCAAAACTAAGCTCACAGGTTTTGTCAGCCTTGCACAGCGAACACAGACCAGTGTGACAGTGTCTCTATGTAGACTGATCTCGGGGGCAGTGGGGTGTTTCGCGGCACTTACGATGATCTTGGTTGTTGCCAATTTGACAGTCGAAACTTAGTTCAGCAACTTCAGCTTGTCCTTGAGGAACATTTTCGACTATAATCATGATATCTTTGCCCGAAGCTTCGCTTTTAGCGTTATTCCTAGAGACTTTGTTTTACGGTGCGTCACCAACCTCTAAAAGAAGTTATAATATTCAATTTCTTTCCTTATGTAGGCGTGTTCTTCACTTTTTACTGGTTGACCCTGGGCACACTGCTCAAGAAGTATGGTATTCAACGGGACCTCCTTCTCCCGGTAGCAACCTTGCTGCTTTGCATTGCAACGGCTGTAAGTGTAATCACACCCTTTGGGAAAATAGCTCGACAATGTCGTTAGCATCTAATTATCGATTTCATTCGAGCGCTAGAGGCGTTCGTTCTCAACGTGGATACAATCGGCGCGGATGCCTACTACTCCAACCTCGCTTCGCCATTGGAACTCACAAAAACCGCACTTTACATTACGCAGCCCACTGTCGCTGATAGTGTCCTTGTGAGTTTCTTCGCTTGCCTTATCGTTCTCCCTTGAATATGGCAGTAGATTTGGCGATGCTATGTGCTCAACAATAGAAGCCTCTTGGTCGGCATTCCTGGTTGTATTGCGCTGTTGGCCAATGGAGGTAAGCATCTCGTCGAAAGATATCATTCGAGGACCACCTCATCTCATGATATTTCGCAGCGATTGGGTACTATATTGTCTGGTGCCTTTCTCGAACCGTCACAGGGACGAGTGTTTATACCACCATTCCTGGGTTGATCACAACCTTCTACATATTGACCATGCTTATCAGTATCGTTTGCACTAGTACGTTTATTCTATGGCTAATCTGCAGGCTTATGATGACCAGGATATGACAGCTTTGATTTCCTGGCGCATCTGGCGCAGTCGCCGTTGCATCTCAGGCGGCTCCGCTGATCTTTTACCCGTGCTGATCGTCATCGTCGAAGGCGGTGCTATATATGCTACCAGCGTCCTGGCACTCCTTCTAGCATTCTTGACGGGATCAAACGGCCAATACCCCGCGATGGATATTGGCCCTCCTGTTGTGGTGAGTTTACTTGGCTAAAACGCAACTGTTTGTAAGACTTTTCTTTAGGGAATCGTATTCTGCCTCATCATCCTGCAAGTACACTTCCGGGTAGGTAACAACCCCCAACCCAGCAGCCCATCAAAATCCTTCACCAATCTCTTTGGAGAACAAGGAGAGCAGAACGTGGGCTATGTCATAGAACGGATGATTGAGGAGACAGATCATTCAGTTTGACGTGCCAACGACTCTCAGGAGATGACTGTTGAAAGTTGGACCAATGTCTAATTTTGCGCGGGCGTATGCTTACTAGTGTCCTTACATCTCTCATTAATATTGGTCTTCTGCTGCAAACCAGTCCATGCCTGCCACCTTTCAACTGCAAGATCAATCCCACTGATGCTACTGGTAAGCGAAAATGTTGCCCACGAGAGTTTGAACCCAAGTTTGAGCTAGTATCTGAGAGGTATGCTACTTGGGATGCCGAGTCGCTCCGAAGAGATCAGGGTACTTCAGAGCGCTCACTTTGCAAGGCCTGAGCGCCTGGAATCGCGCTTAGGCTACACTGCAGATTATTTCCTGTTGACCACGGATACAAAAATCGTATGTGACTACTGTATACAGGCAGTGTCAATACAAGAGTGAAAATCGTTCAAAGCATCTGCTCATACGTCTACGATATCTCTAGTGTCCTGATGTCAATGATGTCGTGAACAGAAGTCATGTCTTTAACTTGCGCAACAATATCCCGATTCGAGGCGATTCTCTTGTATTCTCCGCTGTGTTGCCGCGCTAACAAAAATGCGCTGAATGGCTGTCCAAGGCGAACAATCAATCGCAATGCTCGAGAATGAGAATCGATATCAACCGGCTCATTTTCTCCAAAAGAAAAGGCGAGCGAATCGAGTGATGGAGAGCTAGGAGCAGCCAAAATTTTCATGTTCTGCATATCATCTGGAGGATTGGGCAGCTCGAGTAGGCCACGATTCCATGGACGGACAAGCAAGAATGTCTGCCAAGGGGCCAGGGGTCTTGTCGACGAGAACGGAATCAGCCTGTCTTCCGTGGTAATCAGCAAGTCAGCAAGTCCGTCTGTCTTGACTTCATATACGGGTGTCTCCTGGTCTTGACCTTGTCTCCGTCTGACTTCTACGATAGGAAATGCGATACATGGCAGATGCAGCCGGCGGTGGGAGAAACGAGGAGCGCTCAGGTTGTCGAGTGTGTTGTATATTCTCAAAGCCAACTCTACAACCCCAGCACTTCGTAAAGAGGAGACTGATGCCTGGATGTCATCTTCAGAGAGAGATGGTAGCACGCATGGCGGAGCTTCGTACGATGTGATATTGGCTGGCAGACAACTATTGAAGTCGGATGATATTCCAACCCAATCGAGGGCAGTAATGTCGCCCGATCGACCCACGATCTCCTGCAAGAGTCGCCCGAGTGCGTTTTCCTTCATCTCACCATAGATTACAGGTAGGTGGACGCCGAATATGCCAAATAACGAGTAGGCGATGTCTTCCTGTAACGTGGTGGTTCGTGTCGACGCCCATCGAAGTTTCTCTCGTGCTCCTCTCATCCCCGGGCGGAAGGCGACGAGGGCCTGTGAGTCTATGCCCGTCGCATCCCCCAACTCCTGCATGATTGCAACAGACTCCTTGTGATTAGAAGAGGGGTCGTCGAGATATATGGTCCAATCTGATTGGTAGAAAAGAAGAACTTTGGGTGCAAGGAATTCCGGAACGGTCCATCCCCGCGTGTTCCAAGCGCTCTTCGCCAGTGCGCCAGACTTTGACAAAGGCGGAACATCCGACAGGTAGATGATGGTGAGTGATGATTGGCGATACCAGGAAAACATGGAATTGAGTGATTTTTGGAGTTCGACGTTGTTATTTTGGTCGATGCAACATGTGTCAACCCATGCCCAGCGATAACCCGCCTTGCGAGCAACTTTGCAGAATGACTGCAACTTCACGATGCCTCCAACTGGATTCAATTTATACACGACCTTCTCCTGGATGTCGTACAGCAGGGGCTCCTTCTCTTCCCATCTATGAGATAGCATGACACAGCGGAAGTACATCGTAACCGATTTTTTGATGCGTTCCATGCGAAGGTCTTTATGTTTCATTGTCAATAACAAAAGCTCCTTGTACCTTGTACTTGATTTGAAAGAAGCAATTTGTGCATCTCGATCGCACAAGTACCCAGTGGAGGTGTTGAGTAGACGAAGTGGGGCGTTTTCCATTTGAATGTGAATGCTCTTTCGTATAGCACCGTCCGCTTCAGGTGGGCTGAGATACTGCTGGCGCAGCTCTGGAGAAAGGGTCAAGCACTTTGATGTAAGCATTAGTCGGGGCTTACTTCGTATTTGCGTCTCGGGAGCATTATCCAACTTGGAGAGCATGATTTGGAAGGTCTCGATTGCTTCGTCATAGCGCTGTGCGCCATGAAACGCTTCGTGCTTCAACTGGTATCCGATATAATACGATGGGTCGAGTTCGATGACCTACATATGTATATCAAGATTAAGTATTGACCACGAAAAGATAGATGTCATCAACCTTTTTCGCATCAACGAGTGCTTCCTCCCACAGCGCTTGTTTCAATTTTGCCTTACTGCAGTTGACAAATATGGTTTCGTTTGTGGGATCCAGCTCGATCGCCCTCGAATATAGAAGAATAGCCATGTCGTAGGCACTCGCAGCGAGTGCAACATCTCCGTTGGCAGCATAGAGCGCGCTGCATTTTTTCTCGAAAGCTGAGTGAAATGCAGGTGAAGATTTAGCATGGGTGGGATGATGAAAGACTTGCCAGCGGACCAACGAAGGCAGCTGGCTTTCGTGGTGTCATCACTCCCATCCATCATGCATCTGTACGATTCAACGGCTTCTGGAAGTCTACCTGCGAGAAGGAGCGCGTGACACAGGTTTTCATTTGCTGTTTGCCACAAAGACTTGAGGTCCCATCCAAAGAGCTGCATAAGCACGAGATTTGATGAAACAAAACATATCTCCAGTTGCATTATATTGACGTACCACCACAAAGTCCATATATTGAGATAGAAGGGCTGATTTAGACGAACAAGTACCAACTTTGACAGCAGCTGTAAAGTGGTCAGCCGCTTCGGTGTGACGCGCGTCGTTCAATGCATTGATTCCAAGTTGAACACGTAGATACGCCTGATATGTGATGTTAAAAAAATCAGTGCCAACTGCACACGAGTGTAAGCTGGATCAACACTCACTTCCACGATACCACATGCAAGAGTATCGGCGTTGGGACAAGAGGTGGCTAGCTCTTGGACACGTAGAATTGCATCTTCATGATGATTTGCATTGAACAGTGCGATGGCCTGAAAATTGATGAAGTACTAAGGAGTACGGGAGAACTTATTAGCATGCCTTAATTAAGAGAAGACGATGGGTGGTCTTCGAGTCTCTGTCAGTAAACATGGATGCGAGATCAAATGCCCTCATTGCGTCTTTGAAGTGCTTTTTTCCACAGAGGGCGATGCCTTTAGAGGTGTAGCCCGTGAAGGAGGGTTGAATGCTGACAGACTATGCCACCATGAAAGTCAGGATGTTACTTTCTTAAGAAAAGAATCAGTGTATCTCACCATAAGTGCATCACGAAGCGCATAGTCCCAGTCGTGCTTTCGTGCCATGACAAATGAGCGGTTGGCATAGGAGATATGATTGTTGGGATCAGAGTCGATCTCTTGCGTTAGCAGGTCTTCAGCGACAAGCAAATCACCAGATATGCATGCATTGCGGGCTATCGTGTTTATAGCGATATTCTACATGAAGCATGTTAATACCGTGTTGTAAGAATAAAGAGTGAAGCTTTAAAACTTACCTTGGAAGCAGGTAAAACATCCTCTGGTACTGCCCACTCTGATATCTTCTTATTCCCTCCTCCACTAAGAATGTACTCGCCATCCAAGGAGAAAGTGACGCAACGCATCCAGTCAGAGTGTCGGAATATGGCAATAGTTCGTCTATCTGAGAGTTGCCAAAGGCGGACAGAATTGTCATACGATGCGGAGGCGGCCAGGGTAGCAGCAGAGTTGACTGCAATGGCGCAGATTTGCTTATCATGGCCTTTCCAGGGACTCCCTCGGACCTGCTCCCAACTCGTTGAGTCCCACTCTCGTATAGTAGGATCGGCATTTGTGCCTGCTGAGAGAAGGCGTTTACCATCAGGCGTCCACGCGAGTGACTTGTTGAACGGTCTAATGCTTGCTCGACTGATCGATGTATGAGCTGCGTGACCCTCAAAGATTTTAATGCAATCCCTAGTGTTCGGATCCCATATTTGAATGTCTCCAAGTGTCGCAATGGCAAGATGTATACCAGATGGTGAATACCGAATGCAGTTGACATAATCATGACAATCGATAGGTTTGTCTTGCAACCGCCACGTTTTTGTGTTCCAAAGCTTCGTTTTTTTGTCCCATCCGCCAGTAGCCAACACCGCGCCATTTGGAGAAAAATCCAACGAATCAATGCCAGAGTGAGCTTGGAAGGATTGGGTGAGAGGTTCCCCAGTGTCCCCGTCCCAGATGATGAGCACCCCCTTCTCATCACCGCTTGCTATTAATTCCCCGTCTCGTGATATCGCCACTGCCCCAACCCAGTCGCAATGTCCTTCCATTTTCTTCAACACCACGCCGTCCTTCAGGTCCCAAAGACGAAGTGTCTTGTCTGCCGAGCCTGTAACCATTCGTCGCATATCGGGGAAAACTGCGACTGCAAGTACCGCGTCCTCATGATCTCCAAATGCTCGATTGGGTGTGGTGCTTATAATGATGCCCTGCTCTGCCTCTTGCACCATTCTTGTGTGGGTGGGTTACTGTCGATTGTAGGGATTGTGCTTTCAGGTGCATTACGTGGACATCTTTGTTGAGTCAAATAAGCGCTCAAAGCCCATGATGACGTTCTTCTGTACGCTGCCATATGTGCCAGACCACCGCTGGTCGAAATTCGACACCAATTTGCAATTCTCAAATAGTCAGGCGCGTGCGTTCTTCGCTTATCTCTGTGTCTCTGATCCTGCTTTTGCAATTTAGCATTGCCCGCGGCGCATCACCTATTCGTTTGCAAGGAGACGGCTATACACTGCACTTTCATTCAGGAGTATGACGTCACTGAGACATTCGAACGCTATTTCCAAGAGAAGAAGAGGAAAAGACAACAGCATACGGAACATCACATCCAAAGGTGAGCGGAGCGCTTGTATTGACGTACAAGCAGACCTGCACAGAAATCCCTTTGAAACGACGAGCTGTGCAGCGGCAATCACCTGTATTCCATAAAATCTGGCCAGATTTCACAATCAGACATGAAAAACGCGCATGTGCAATTCATATACCGCTTTAGGTAGCTGTGGATATCGTGTGCGGTGCAAATTGTAAATCAGAAAGGCATCTTTCCTCTGGTCTGCATCGCGCAGAACGAAAAGAATACTTGAGGACAGGATCATTTGCAAGACATAGCAAGGGTAGTGAGGCGCGATTCGGTATATGGACCGACAGTAAACACGGGAGTTAGGACGGCGAGGTTGATCAGAAACGAGGCTCGGGCGCTTCAGTTGCACAGCCTGCGAGAAGCTGTGAGGCGAACACGAGGAGGTCCCAGTTCAAACTTCCAGTACACTTTTGACCTAACGCTCGTTGTGTCTTGCTGTCAACACGTCGTGACCTGCTGAGGAATATATATCGTTGTAAGTGGTGATTCCAAACTTTGTGGGATGAAAGCTGAAACGAAGCTCCGCCTAGATGGCTTCACCCTTCGTTGAAAGACAGAAGACCTCGAGGATAATGCCTTGCCAGAAATTTGAGGGACACACCGGTTCGGTCTTCGGTGCCATACATCTACCAGGCGAACAACGGATAATGACTTGTTCAAGGGACGGCTCGCTGCGGGTATGGGACTTGAAGAATGGGAAACAGATAGGAGACGACTGGCGGGACGGAGACAGTCCAGTGTACACCATAGCGTTATCTCCGTACGGGAAGACGGTGGTCAGCGGGAGTATGGATGGCGGAGTAAGGTTGTGGGACCTGGACACAGGCAAAGTCATCATGAAATGGATGGGGCATACAGAGGCAGTGAATTCTGTCTGCTGGAGTAGAGACGGTCGGCGAGTGTTGAGCGGATCTGACGATGGGACTGCAAGACAATGGGATGTAGAGAGCGGAGGGACAAACCTCGCACCAATCAACACAGGGCACAAATCCGTGTTGGCAGTGGTCTATTCGCCAGACATGACCATGTTTGCAACTAGCGTATCCGAAGATTCCGAACACTGGCATGCCAAAATTTGGGATGCCAAGACAGGGAAGCTTGTCGCCACTCTTGAAACAGCTGATTCGGTGTTGTGCCTGGCCTGGACTCCGGATACAAAAACGCTTATATCAGGGCCATTCGATGGCTCGATTAGGACATGGAGTACTACAACTTGGAAACAGATCGCAGTGTTGGATGGTCACACTGAAACTGTCGAATCCATTGCAATCTCTCCGAATGGCCGCATCCTCGCAAGCGCATCACATGACACCACAGCACGATTATGGAACCTGGACAACAACCTGCCCATCGGTTCGCCCCTCCAGCATCCATATCCACATTACGTGACTTCTGTGTCATTTTCGGCAGATGGAAAGCTACTAGCCACTGGCTGCCTCGACGAAAATGCGTATACATGGGATGTTTGTGGGATACTAAGAGATGCTGGTCTTAGCGAACTTCTGTTACAGTCGAACAAGCCAGTCAGGCCTCAGGCTTGCTGTACGTAGGATAACGTGACACTTTTTTATGATCAGGTCTTGTTTGCTGAGATCCTATCCTATCCCTTCTAGGCTGATAGGCTACTATATGCTGTTCCTCTTCTGAGTATACTGACGGTCATCATCAATCTGTTTCTTTTTTCGTCTTTCAAAGATTTCCTTTGTCATTTCTTATAATTTCATTGCGCTTCTACTGATTATACCCATGATCATCAGATATATTTCGTCCGTTTTCTCGTTAAATACATATGTACATTGGCTCCGATCACATCAAGGAGGTGCCGAATAGGCCTATTCAGTCGACAGAAATACTTGCCTACAGGCCCCCGATAGGCTTCTCGATACGCCTCAGAAGCACGACCTCTCCAGCCTCAGTACATGCGAGTGAAGTCAGTTGAACCTTCGACGAAGGCCCAGAAAACGGCAGAGAAGGAACCAAATAATCTCAAGTCCTGGATTCTGTCGGAACGCGAAAGCATATCGAAAACGAGGATGCTCACCAGTATCGAGTTTCGGAAGCTTACAATCGCTCCCAGTACTTGACCGACGAGACCATCCGCTCTGCATAGCGTGGGGTCAATCTTGGTCCGAATACCAATAAGTCCTCCCGGAAATGCAAACTCCAAATGATTGTTCTTAGCGTGCAGAGAGACGATCCTGCTGAAAATGGGCTTGCACGGTTCCAGCCCTGTGTCATTTGTCACGATCCCCGGACGAATCTTCACTTCTTTCCCTAGCCCGTAGGACGTCTGTGAGGATAGAACACCACTTTTGAGCTCATCGACCTCAGCAGCAGACATGTTGACGTCGGAGGAACGGATAACGATGAGACGGGGATCGGAAGCAAAGTCGCGGACTGACATAGGTACACGCTTTATAATATATTCATTGACAGTGTCGATATTGTATTTCGGCTGCGTATCAGAATGATGGGTGACGATGAGCGGTACTATCGATAGCAGCCTGGGCGGGGGCATGCCTCGTTCCCGCATTTGTAGATCTATGAAGGTACCCAGCTCAATCGATGTTAAGAACCAGCTCGTTTTCAATCGTACATTCATGATGCCAGATATGGCATTTAACACTGTGATCGATCGTTCTTGTAGAGATAGCTCGATTGTTCCACTCGGAAAGTTCTGCGTGCCCAAGTCGATTATAGCCTGGGAGGATGAGTTGCTATCTTTGGGATATCCTCGTCAGCTTTCAAGTAGCATCTAAAGAGTGCGATATCCTCTCGAGCAACTCACCTCCATCACACTGGCCACATGGAATACTAAATCAGAAACGAACTTTAGTACGCCAGCATCCTGGCACGAAATTACTGTACGCACACCATAAGGTGCATGATATACATCAGAAAAAAGCTTCCCTGTTAAAGTAGAGCTAGAAGACAAGTCTCAGCGTCGTGAAGAGAACCGCTAATATTAATAGTACCTAGAAGACAAGTCTATGAACGGAACGTAATCAGAAAGAGACGGCGTGCAAACAGAACGTGATACATACCTCAGCGTCGTGAAGAGAACCGCTGAGGTATGAGAGACGAGAGAGAACGAGTTTATAAGCTATACAATAGAGTCCGGGATATTAAAGACGGAAAAGGAAAAGAGCTGAGAGCGATGACGACGTTGTACTATCAACACACCCCCTCAACGAGACAGCGCTTGACACGAACTTCTTCAACCAACGACGAGGGACAGACCAGAACGATGATGCACGAAGGCAGGGCGAGGTAGAACCTTTGTAAAGATATCGGCGGTGTTTTTGTGGGTAGAGACCCAGACCGGTAAGAATGTATTGGCCTCGATATGGCGTCTGATGAAATGATATCGAAGGTCGATGTGTTTCGTCCGGATGTGATTCGCAGCCTCTTTGGAGAGGGCAATGGCACCCGCGTTGTCGGCGAATAGTTGCATGGGGAGGGGTAAGGGGATGTTGAGAGTGGCGAAGAATGATTGGAGCCACAACCCATCCTGGATCGCAGCAGTGAGTGCCATGTATTCTGCCTCTGTCGACGAGAGAGCCTGGGTCGTCTGCTTCTTCGCCGAGTGTGAGACTGGACCGCCATTGAAGAACCACACATACCCCGAGATCGAGATTCGATCTTCGGGGCAGGACGCCCAATCAGAGTCGGAGAAGCCGTGAAGGTTGGGATTGATTCCTGCACCCCCATAGTGCGTACGTGTGCTGATCGTGCTGGCCAGATAACGTAGGACGTGCTTCGCGGCACAGTAGTGTTTGGGTTCAGCACATACATTGTACTGTGCCAGATGCATGACGCTGAGTGCGATGTCTGGGCGGGTGTACATAGCGAGGTACAGGAGTTCTCCAACCAGCTTGCGGTACTCTGACTGGAGGTCATCGACGTGGGGAAAGACGTCAGTCGCACGGCCAAAGGGAAAAGATGGATCCATTGGGAGAGAGACTGGGTTGCAGTTGGTCATGCCGTGCTCCTCAAGTAGATACACGATGTAGTCTTCCTGGTGCATCCAGAGTTCTCGCGTCTTGCGGTCTCGGACGAATTGGATCCCCAAATACTTCGTTACGGCGCCGAGATCAGTGATGCCGAAACGCTCGGCGATTTGTGCTTTGGTGCGATCTAGAAAACCTCGGTTGTTTGCCCCTGCGAGCCCATCGTCGACATGCCAGGCGATGATGCAAATCACTCTCACCCCCTCACCATTGACATGATTGAAAACGAATACGGCGTAATCAGCTTCACACCGGAGGAAGCCGAGACTGGTGAGGACCTCACGCAGGAGTTCATACCAGTCGTATGCAGCCTGCTTAAGGCCATAGAGTGAAGAGAGCAAGTGGGCGACTAGACGAGAACCATTGGGGTCGAGGCGTTCGAAGCCAGGAGGCTGTTTCATGTACACGTCCTCTTGCAGCTTTCCCCAAAGGAATGCACGTTTCACGTCGAAACAGTCGAGTTCCCAGTTGTGGGCGGCTGCATAGGCTGAGATGATGCGAATAGAAGCCGACTTTGCGACAGGCGCGAAGGTGCGTCCAAAATCGACGCCAGGGATTTGAGAGAAACCTTGCGCCACCAGTCTCGCTTTAAAGATGGGTCCTCCCTTAAGATCTTGCTTGAATTCAAGCACCCACCGGCAGCCTATAGCACGACGATCCGGAGGTAAGACCACCAACTCATAGACATTCATTTCTGACATCAAGTTCATCTCTTTTCGCATCGCAGCCAGCCAATGATCACTGTCGGGTCGTCGCATGGCCTCGTCGAAGGTTGCAGGTGGTAACTTAAGGTCATAACCGGGCGTCAGAGGATTACGGCGCGTGTCACTTCGCACAGAAAGTGCGGCAACCTCGACTACGATCAGGTTCGCAAGGACCTGTGAGAAACCAACCTCTTCGTCATCCACGGGAATTGAGCCTGGGTCTGTTGCAGTGTTGGCTGGGGGACCTGGCATCCTGGCAGGAGCATCGACGATAGGTGCATCCGGAACGGGAGTGTCTGTAGTAGGAGGAGGAATGCCATTGATACGCGCGTTTCGAATTTCTCGTTGACGTGCCAGGCGAGATTTATCAGCGACAATGCGACTCTTAAGTAACTCACCCTTTTCAGTGAGCACAGGGATGCGACCTGAACGACGAATGACAGCTGCATGAGGAGGTGACGCTGGAGGTGCAGGAGGTGGTGCAGAACGCGCAGGAGGAGCAGAATTGTCGTCGTCATCGTCATCGCTGTCAGGGAAGGGACGATTGGAGAGGGTTTCATCAAAAATGACGTCACGAGAGTTGAAGAACGCGCCGGTGGCGGCATCGCGACAATGCCATGCTTTCACACCGGGTGGATACCCCATGAAGAGTGCTTCACGTGATCGGGGACCGAGCTTCTGCTGCAGTTCTGTTGGAATTCGTGCAAAACAGCGAGCACCGAAGACACGGAGGTGGGCGAGATTAGGTTGGACACCATGCAGCATCTCGTAGGGAGTCTTTCCCGCTGGGAGAGCTCGTGATTCTGTCCGGTTGAATAGATAGGCAGCGGTGAGAGCCGCTTCTCCCCAAAGAGATGGAGGCAGACGTGCAAAATCCAGCATCGCATACATACGACCTTCGATCGTACGCATCACCCTCTCTGCCTTCCCGTTTTGCTGGTGAGCATAGGGGGCAGAGCGTTGACACTGGACTCCCATCTTATCCAGATTCTCATTGAAAGCCTCACCAATGAATTCCCCCCCGTTGTCACTCCGGAAGATCTTAACACGTCGCCCAGATAAGTTTTCCCAGCGCGCACGTAATGTGCACCAGGCTTCTAGTGCCTGGTCCTTTGAGGCCAGGAGTTGGAGGTCAAGGACATGCGTGTGATCGTCGATAAAAACAAAACGATAAAATATCGTTTACCGTGTGGAGTTACCGTCAGGATGGGTCCACATACGTCGCTGTGGACCAGATCGAGGAAGGTTCCTGCGCGTTCAGTCTCGGAGGAGTGAAAAGGTTGATGCGGGTGTTTGGCAAGAATGCATGATTCACAATGAGATAAGGGGGAGGAGGACTGAACTGTGACACCTTTGGCCACACGGTTGAGGCGCATGACAGCCTCTCTGCCGATGTGCCCGATGCGAGCGTGCCAAAGGTCAAAGGTGAGTGGGACGTTAACGAACGCGGACAGCTCTGGTGCAGCGTGAGTTACAGTGGAGTCGGTCAATGGAATGAACTCGATATTTGGCGCATATAGCTTCCCTGTCGCAGGGATCGACCCGAGCATCGTTCCTTTGTACCCGAGCTCACAAGTCATGTTTGCTCGGAAGTTCACATCCCAACCCTTAGCGTTCATGCAGCTCACTGACAACAAGTTGAGCAAGGCCTTGGGCGCATGAAGACAGTTCGAGAGTCGAATGCATATTCGACGTTTACCGATGTTTAGCCAGGCCACACAATTTCCCCGTCCCCTTGTCTGAAGCACGCCATGATTGGCAGTGAGGATGTCGACCGGATTCTCCGTTGAGTATGTGTGAAAGAAACGGCGGTCCTTGACCAACGTGACAGTGGTCCCTGAGTCTAGGATCGTCGTGAAAGGGAGTGTGACTGCACAGGAGATCTCGTCGGAGACTTCGGCAATCGACGCAAAGGACAAGTCTTGCATGAGGCTGCTAATGTCGGCAACGGCTGCAGCAATGACAGGTGCCGTCTGCACAGGAGGTGCAGACGTCGTGGTCGTGGTCGTGGCTGCAGCAACCGCTGTGCTCTCCTTAGAACTGGGTTTCTTGTTGCGCATCCATGGAGCCTGACCCTCCATACCACCCCCCTTTCCGTAACAGTGAGCATGGTCGTGATCACCCTTATTACAGCCCGGCGTAGTGCAGAAAATGCCCTCAGGGTTGTGCTTATGCTTACGGAGGCCAGTGATGGCGTTGATGCCCGCAGCAGGTGCAGTGGAAGATGTGGCCGCATTGGCATATTCAGATCCTGGGCGTGCAGTGTGAATGGACTGTGAGTGTATGTGACGTGCGGCCTCAGCCGTTATGCACGAGACGCAACTGTCCACAGTGAAGGTAGGTACAGCGCCTGGTAATGCGGTCATCACCTCGTCATGCATTCGTTGCTCTAGCATCGACCGAAACTGCTGCCATATGGGGGTCTGAGGAAGACCAATGAGTAGGCTATAAATGGCATCTCCATCACGCATGGCAGCACTTGAGTCTCTGAGACGTTCACGAAATACTGCGTGCTGACCAACATAATTGGTAGCATCGGCGGAATCTTTCATTCGTAGTGCATCTAGACGCTGGTGAAGCTGATACTGGGCACTGGTGTCGGTGCGATTGAAATGCTCAGCGAGCGTCTTCCACGCGTCGCGAGCTGAGACAGTGTGAGAGTGTGATACCAGCGCTCCGACAGATGCATTGAGACGATGGGTAATGAGGTCTTTAGCCTTGATGTCACTTAACAGCCATTCCCGAATTCCCGTTCTCTCAACGGCGGTGATGTTGTTCGGATCAACGGGGACAGGCTTAAAGGACGGCGCTCCGAGTAGGTCTGTTGGGTCAGGATTCGTGTTGATGTGGCACCAGAGATCTTCACACGCAAGAGCGTATTGCATCTTCGTGGACCAACCAACGTAGTTTTCTGTACCCAATAACTCGGGAATATGATCATATTTGCCCATGGCGATACCGCCGTGAGGATGGGAATGAGATAAGACAAGTGAGTGGCGGGCAGGCGCGAGTAGACTGTCTTGTAGTTCTGTCTGATGGCTCTATTGAGCCAGGGCTCATAACCTGTTAAAGTAGAGCTAGAAGACAAGTCTCAGCGTCGTGAAGAGAACCGCTAATATTAATAGTACCTAGAAGACAAGTCTATGAACGGAACGTAATCAGAAAGAGACAGCGTGCAAACAGAACGTGATACATACCTCAGCGTCGTGAAGAGAACCGCTGAGGTATGAGAGACAAGAGAGAACGAGTTTATAAGCTATACAATAGAGTCCGGGATATTAAAGACGGAAAAGGAAAAGAGCTGAGAGCGATGACGACGTTGTACTATCAACATTCCCATCATGAAAGGGTCGTTGCTTATAATCCTGACGAAGTTGCGTTTGGAACACAGGTGTCATCTCAAAGCGAGTGCGTGAAAATAAGTGTTATCCTGTCCCAGGCATACCAGAGCATTGGATGTGACACTCTACGATGGACGTAACGAGCACCTTCGAAGTGAGAACGAGTAAGAGGCATCCACACCTCACTGACACAAATGTTGATATTCATCACTGGTAGATATTGATCAGTGCCAGCGACAGAAGACATAGTGGATGTTGATACCGTCAAAGCAGCAATAACAGCAAGGACAAAGAGGAAACGTGCGCGCATTGTTTCTGAGGATGTATAAACGAGGATTAGATAAATCTGAAGGGGATAGGAAGACACCTTGCTTTACTATGTGCTGAATATTAACGAAGGAACCACTTGGAATTCCTTATCAAACAGTTGACTCTATCTGCAATGCCAGCACATTGCCACCACCTTGTGAAGCACGGTCTTCCAACAACCTGGCGTGGAACAATACATCATCTTGTGAATACTCGATATACGCTTAAAAGATCTCTTAAATGGTGTAAAAGCTTATCTATGGATTTCGATACTTAAGTGACCGAAAATAAGAACAAGATGGAATGGAGTACATCACAGATGATTAGAAACAGCCTCAACAGAGTACAAAAGATTTGGACGAAAATATGCAGGTTTTTCCGGCCCGAAACGCTGGCTTGAACCTGGGTGCAAAAGGTAAGCTGTGAAGGGCGGGCGGGCTCAAACAGGTCGAACGCGAGTGCGAATGTTCAGTGTACGAGCGTGGTGTGTCAGACGAAGCTGGTTGATAGAAAACAGTCCACATAATTAGTAGTAGTAGAACCACGGAGGATCGTTGTGTTGTAAAACAGCCGCACGATAAGTAACAATGGGCATGCGAACAAGTGGGAGATAGCGGTTAAAACAGGCTACAGCGGCATCTCTCAGCTTCGAAGGGCGCACATCCAAGCACCTGTGCCCGCCCGTCCGCGTCAACTATCTTGAATGCAAAGACAGGACTCAAGGAAGACGGTGTTCGATTGAATCACGACATACATTGCAAGAGGCGGGATGCACGTACTGGAGCTAGTATAGCAAACAAAGGCCGTGGATATCGGATCATAAATAAATTGAATCCCTGACTCCCACGTTAGTGGATGGAGGAGGGCTTTGTCGATGCATCAGCCGATGTGCAAAGCTGTGCACTTGGACAGAATCTTAACTTTATTCTCATCTGCTGAGTGCTCTACAGTTTTCGGCAAATACTCACCATCATACTTTTGTCAGTAGCTGAGCGCTGAATCTTATTACATGGATCTCACCGCTCTCGGACATCCAAACCTGCGCAACGGCAGTTCTACATCTGTTTTTATTTCGTTTTCACTGCGATAAGGAATTTCTTGAAGCAATTGAATAGGTTGGTCCTTGGCTCATTCAATGTCGTCTTCAGGCTGGTCCTTTATTTGTGAGACACTACAGACTTCAAAGCACGTCGATATATATCCTCAACTTGAAATACGATGACACGTTGCAGTGCATGTCATTTTGAGAACGAGCAGGCCGGAATCAGGAGTCGGGGATTGGTGCGCAAGCACCGTTACGATAAGGTTGATGCCGGCCTATTCCGAAAAGGCAGTTCACCAGAGGTTGCATTTGATCGATGCATCGATGAGGTTCTTAAGCTTTTCTGGAGTTTTGGGGAGCCGAAATGATCAAAGGGTTATCATGATAACGGGGCGTGAATCACTCGGTAAATTGGACCTGGGCCAGCCGGTCGTATGAGGGTGCCAGGCTGCAGGTGATAAGTTTGATTTAGATCTTATTAGCTAATTATGATTGGGCCTATGTCAATAGTTAGTCAGGTGAATCTTCCTTTCTCCCAACTACCTCAAGATGGCACCTGTCATATCCCGCGTTCCGGACCCGGACCTATCACACTCATCATTTCCGGATTTCCAGATCCGGCCGACTTCTATGTATCGTCCGGATCTGACCCGCGTCTAACTTCCGTGCCTTATCCCTTTGGTATTTCCCTTATCAGTTAGTACGCTTTATTTTCCATTCCTTATTCATTTCCGTCTTCATTTTACTAAGTTCCGATAGACTAGTGATAGTCGTCCCATATGTTTTCTTCATAGCTTTACATAGCTTCGCACTGCACTTACTGTTCTCCGTTATGTCCTCAGTAGTATATAAACCCCTGTACAATCTCTGTAGTTTCCTCAGTTCGAATATCATCTTAGACTCTGCTCATTCCCTCCTCCGTCCGACTTGAGTTTCTCTCTCGTCGACCTCCGCTCGTCTTAGGATCGACTCCTATAGACTTGACACCTCCGCCTCTACCTCTGGTAGTCCTCCGCTGTTTCCTTTCTAGTTCGGACTTCGTCCGGATTAGTCTTATCTCTTGTTTCCGAACGTCCGCCGGAATTCCCGCGCATCGGACATCGGACTCCGGACATCGCCCGACGCCCTCCGGACATCGTCCGGTAACCTTCGGACATCGTTCGACAGCCTTCGGAAGTAAGGGGCATGTACTCAGGTAAGGGGCGCAGCGCACGAGCTGAAGCCAAGCCCTTCGGATCCGACCCTTGAGCACGTTCTTAACAGTATATTCGAACTCACACCTTACCGAGTATACTTACATCTGACTTCATGGCACCTACACGGGCGCAGACCGCTCTCAATGCAGCGGGTGTAGTAACCGCCCGACGCGACTCTACTCCCATAGTCGATGCCTTCCTCAGTTTCTCACAGCGCCGCGCTAGTGCGCAAGGTGCTGCCTCCAGTATCTCACAACTCATGAATCGCCCACATCCGTCTACCCCCACCCCCACACCCGCCGGAAATCTTCCGCACAATGATTCCGATGATGAACTTGCCCTAGGCGGTAACCCGCCGGGAGGAGGTGGCGGAGATCCGGATGATGAACCTCCGGAAGACCCGACTGACGATGAAAACGAAGGTCTAGGTCCACAAGACTTGGTCTTCCTCCGGCTATCCCAAGCCATCAATAACCTGGCGCGTAACAACCGCCAATCCTCCGGATCCGGTGACCCTAAAGTCAAAGTCCAAGAACCGGATACCTTCGATGGCACTGAGCCCCGGAAACTCCGGGCGTTCTTTGTCCAATGTGAGCTTAACTTCCAAGCTAAGCCGAAATCTTTCCGTACCGGCCGAACTAAGGTCAACTTCGCGCAATCATACCTCAAGGGCATGGCCCTTGAATGGTTTGAGCCGGACCTCCTTTCAGATGATCTAGCGGATCGTCCGGATTGGATGGATGACTACTCCGAGTTCATGTTAGAACTCCAAACTAACTTCGGACCTCATGACCCGGTCGGAGATGCGGAAATGCAGCTGGAACAGCTCTATATGTGCGACGGACAGCGCATCAACAAGTACGTTGTAGAGTTCCAGCGGCTAGCTTCCCAAGTCCGAGGTTGGGGCGACGGAGCTTTGCGCCATCAGTTCTACAATGGACTTCCGGCTCGCATCAAGGACGAAATCAGTCGTCAAGGAAAACCCACCACTCTGTCCCAATACAAAACTCTCGCTCAGACTATTGACGCTCGATACTGGGAACGCAAAGGAGAAGTCTCCCGCGAAACCAAACCCTCCGCATCCGCGCCTCCTGCTAAGCAGTCAGCTTCCACTTCCGACCGGAAAGAGTACTCCGGCGGAAAATCCGGAAACGCTTCGGCTTCCTCCTCCGCCAAACTTCCGGACTTGACGTCCAAGCTCGGAAAAGACAGTAAACTCACCTCCGAGGAACGCCAGAGGCGCATGGAGAAGAAGCTCTGCCTCTTCTGCGGCGGACCCGGTCACACTGCCCGGGACTGCCTAAAGTCCACTTCCCGTGCGGCCAAAGGTCGTGCTAGCACGGTGACTCCGGAAGCCAAACCGGAGGTCTCGGAAGAGACAAAAAATTAGTCCGCAACCCTCCTGACTCCGCGCGGGACGAGGGTTGCGTTGACTCAACCCGCGCAATGGAGCTATGTCTCAATGCTATTTCCTTTTCCGATCCGAACTCTCTAGTACCATCCGTCTCTATTTCTACTTTTCCCGATATTTCTCCGTTCCCGGCTCTAGTAGATTGTGGTTCCTCCCATTGTTTTATAGAAAGCAAGCTAATCCGAGAAAATAACATTCCGACCTATGCAATTCCTCCGCTTCCGCTCCATCTGTTTGATGGTACTTCTAATGCCACTATTACTGAGGCAGTAGATTTACCAATCCGGTTTCCGACCGGCGTGGTTACCTCCGAAACATTTTATGTTACTCCGTTGGACTCATCCTGTTCCATCGTTCTAGGATATAGCTGGCTCACCCGACCCAATCCGTTGATTGACTGGGTAAAGGGCAGCATCGATTTCCGTCCGATTCCTCATGGAGTGCCTCCGACCCCTCCGACCTCTTTTCCGCCGGCTCCGGCGGAAATCCCTTCCTCAACCTCGCCGAGTTCCTCCGCTGATAAAACTGTTCCTAATATCTCCCTAATCAATGCAGTTGCCTTTTGCCGGGCCTGCAAATTAGAGGGATCGGTCCAGTTCAGTATTTTCGTCCGACCCACCGGTGTCAATCTCCGCTCCGCTACACTTTCCTCCAAACCTCCAAACCTATCCGGAATCCCTTCGGAATATCACGAGTATGCGGATGTCTTTGATAAGGGCAAAGCCGGACAGCTCCCTCCCCATCGTCCCTATGATCTGAAGATTGAATTGGAAGAAGGAGCGGCTCCGCCCCTTGGCACCATCTATTCCCTTTCTCCGGTTGAGCTTGTAGCTCTTCGCAAATTCCTTGATGAGAATATTGCGACCGGACTTCTTCGTTCCTCATCCTCTCCGCACGGAGCCCCTGTCCTATTCGTCAAAAAGAAGGACGGCTCCCTACGCCTCTGTGTAGATTTCCGAGGACTCAATAAAATCACAAAGAAAGACCGCTACCCACTTCCCCTCATTTCCGACCTTCTTGATTCTCCGAGCCGCGCTAAAGTTTACACTAAGATCGACCTCCGGTCCGCATACCATCTAGTCCGGATGGCGGAAGGAGACGAGTGGAAAACTGTTACAGTAACATTCAGACCCCTATACTTATTTCCCATTTCACTTCCAAACGGGCCGTCCGTATCATGCTTATCTCTTATCTTGCCAAGCGGGCTGTCCGCCTCTTCTTGCTTCTATCTTGATAACGCACTTACAAGCTCCGCTTGAACACTGGTATATAAACCTACCTACCCACTGTTGTATTCCTTACTTTAATCTACTGGGTTTTACCTGGAACATTGTCCTTCAGTAAAGTCTCCAACTTTACTGTCTAAGAACCACTATTCTAAGGGAGTCATCGACACTCGCCTTAGCCAGAAACCTTGATCTCTCAATCGAGAGCAGACTCACGTCTATCTGGCATTTTGCCGATTGTCTACTCAGACAGAGATACCTCGACTTATCCCAGTCGTAACAAAAGATTAAAGTCTTTATCACCTGAACCGTTGCCATCTGCAACGAAACCGACACCACGACTTCGTTAACTCCCTTAATCGGAGCCTTGAACTTAGGAGCGCTACCAACCATTCCTCCTTTGAACACCATGACGACACAGAACAAAGAAATAGAACTAAAGATCGGTTCCCCTCCCGAATTCGATGGAGACAGGGAAGAATCAAAGAGATTCATGATGAAATGTCATGCATACCTCGACATTAACGACAAAGTCTACGTTGATGATAAAAAGAAGATCATCCTTGTGTTATCCTACATGACGAAAGGAAACGCAGCAGCCTGGGCGGAAGACTTCATGGAAGCAGCCCTAGACCCCAAGAGGAAAGACACCTCTGGACAAATGATCGGCTACGGTACCTGGATCAAATTCAAAAAGGACTTCGACGAAGCCTTTAAACCCATGGACCCCGCCGGAACCGCCATGACGAAGATAAGAGGATTAGAGATGAAAGGAGATCTCCATACCTATATCTCCAATTACAAGCTCCTCGCACACCGAGCGGGAATGACCGAACAAGCCCCCCTCATCGAATTCTTTCGACAAGGCCTAGACTACGGGCTTCAAGACAACCTGTATAAAACAGGCGAAACCCTTGATGACTTCGACACTGTCGTCAACTCCTGCATTAATCTCGATAACGCCTTCCAAAGATGGAAAGCCATAAAGAAGAAAGAAAGACCCCAGCAACAGAAGAAGAAAAACTTCGGAAATAGGCATTACATTCCGAGAAGAAACGACGACATGGAAGTCGACCGCATAAGCCGTCTCTCAGACGCGGAATTAAAGAAGCACCTCAAAGAAGGAAGATGCTTCAAATGTCACCAAGTAGGACATCGTGCCAATGACACCTCCTTCCACCCTAGAGAAAAAGGACAAATCCGAAGAAACAAAGAAGAAGAAAGTAGCAGCGACGACGAAGTCGAAAGTCGCGCTTCCTCCTCCAGGACCCCTATCAGAAGAAAGAAGGAGAGGAACGAAGAAGAAATTCCTAAAAGGAAAGCACCGATCCGAAGGAAGACTATGAAAGAAAAAGCCAAAGAAATCGAAGAAGAAGAAGATAGCGACTTCACTGAAGTAGAACGCCGCTTCGTGGAAACGGATTTTTAGAAAGGGACACTGCCTCGACGTCAGTAACTCCCACTCATGTACGACTAATACGTTCTATCGGAACCAGAAATGAATTAAGAATTCCTGCATCCATTTTTTCCGATAAACGCGTACAAACCGTCGAAACATCCATGGTTATCGATTCCGGAGCATCCGGCACCTTTATCAGCGATACCTTCTGTAAAAGGCACAAAATAAAAACCCACAAACTTTCACGACCCTTCCCTGTTATCACCGCCGATGGATCGGACGCTCAAGGAGGACTTATCTCTCGTTATTGCGTACTCACGATCAAAATCGATCAACGAACTATGATCGGAAAGTTCAACGTGGCAAAGTTAGCTAAGCAGGACAAAATCCTCCTAAGATTCCCCTGGCTTGCTGCACTAAAACCTCAGATCGATTGGGAAGCCAAGACCGTATCACTCCCATCAACAAAGAGGTCGCTTGCCATAGAAAAAAGCATCGACAGAAAGAGACGCAAGAAGTCACTCCCCCCGCTTTTCAGAAAAAGAAAAGAAGTCAGAAAAGAAACGAACCGAACTTGGACAAATTCCAAACTACGGAAGCCGATAGTTGATGAAGAAATACCTAACTATGACACAAAGGACGACGTCTGGTCGGAAAACTTCAAAACTCCAGTCGCAGACCCATTTGACTATCAATTAGCCAGTGACGAAGTACTCGTCGAGTATGCCACTGATGGATCCACCGTACGCATCATAGAAGATATAACCTTCGATACCCCACTCGTTCGAGACGGAACATCAAAAAGAGAACAAAACTATGGAAAAACAAGTAATAAAGCCCAAGAATTCGCGGTTGCAGGAGAAATAGAAAAGCAAAAGAAAACTTTTGAAGAACTCGTCCCTCACTTCCTCCACCAGTATCAAGACGTCTTTGCCAAGGATGGTCTTAACAAACTCCCGCCGGAAAGACCGGGAGTAGATCATCGTATCGACCTCAAACCAGGATTTGTACCCAAGACGTCAAAAGTCTACCCATTATCAGGAAAAGAACGAGAAGCTGTCAAAACATTTATCGAAGAAAACACTAGAAAAGGTTTCATTGTCCCCTCCAAGTCACCTCAAGCCAGCGGATTCTTTTTCGTAGGAAAGAAGAGCGGAGAACTACGTCCCTGTCAGGATTATCGGTATCTCAACGATTGGACCGTACGAAATCAATATCCCCTCCCCTTGCCAAAATCCCTCATTGAACAACTCTATGACGCCAAGTATTTCACGAAGATCGACATTAGATCAGGGTACAATAACGTAAGGATCCACCCAGAAGATCGATGGAAAGCAGCGTTTACCACTCAAGAAGGACTGTTCGAGCCAACAGTCATGTTTTTTGGATTAACGAATTCCCCCGCAACTTTCCAAGCGTTCATGACCAACCTCTGCCAGAAGCAAATAAACCAAGGATGGCTAGTCATATACATGGACGACCTATTAATCTTCTCAAAGGATCTCCAGCAGCACCAAGCACGGACCATCGAAATCCTCGACATCCTTCGAAAAGAAAAACTATTCGTTAAACCGGAAAAATGCACCTTTGATGCGCGAGAAGTAGAGTATCTTGGAATGATGATCCGACCAGGGGAAGTAGGGATGGAACCCGCCAAAGTAGACGGAATCAAACACTGGCCAACCCCGGAGAATCTAAAAGACACACGGTCTTTCCTAGGATTCTGCAATTTCTATCGGACGTTCATTGCTCACTACTCGGATATCGCTCGACCCCTTATCGACCTCACGAAGAAAGACCACCCTTTCGTTTGGACTGACAAATGTCAGAACGCCTTTGACCACCTTAAAAACGCCTTTTTATCGCAACCAGTACTGAGAAACCCGGATCCAACTCGCCAATTCGCAATTGCTACCGATGCATCGTTGGCAGCAACCGGAGCAGTGTTGCTGCAGACTGATGAAAATGGAATGTACCATCCATGCGGTTACCTATCACAATCTCTCAACCCCGCAGAACGGAACTACGAAATCTTTGACAGAGAACTACTGGCAGTCATTAGAGCACTCTCTGAATGGCGCCACTATTTAGAAGGGAGCCCCCACACCGTGATAGTATTCACGGATCATATGAACCTCCTGTACTTCCGCTCCGCCCAAAAGCTGACACGAAGGCAGGCACGTTGGCAGCTCACCCTTTCCAATTATCAGTTAGAGTTGCATCACGTCGCAGGGACCAAATTAGCCGCCCCTGATGCCCTTTCTCGACGCCCCGACCATTCACTCGGAAAAGACGATAACGAAAATCGCATTCTCCTCCCTGATACCATGTTCGTGCGACTAATTGACAATGATTTGTCAGAAAGTATTGCACGCAACTCCGCCGACGATCCCGTCTACCAGAAAGCCCTGGAAGCATTGGACGGAGTATGCCTTCCCCCAATGAAATCCGCCCTCTCAGACTGGACGTGCACCGATGGCGTCCTCTTTTATAAAAATAGAGCTTACGTGCCAGCAGCCCAACGACATGACGTGTTATTTAAACACCATGATCATCCCACTGCGGGACATCCCGGACGATTCAAAACGGAAGAACTCGTCAAACGAGATTTTTGGTGGCCAGCCATGGGAACTTACATCCGCAAATACGTCGACGGATGTGCCTTATGTCAGCAAATGAAGGCTGACACGCACCCGGTCACTCCACCGTTGCGACCGATCCCATCCATCGCCACTCGCCCCTTCTCCCAAGTCTCTGTTGACCTTATCACCGACCTACCTGTATCGGGCGGTTTTGACTCTATCATGATCGTGGTAGACCATGGGCTTACGAAGGGGGTAATTATTTCACCTTGCAATAAAAACATCACCTCCGAAGGAGTAGCCAGACTATTCCTCAAAAACGTGTTCAAAAGATTCGGCCTCCACGAAAAAGTGATCTCAGACAGAGGACCGCAGTTCATTTCGAAATTCTCTCGAGAACTTGCCCGACTACTCGGATATCAGATCGCCGCATCGACCGCCTACCACCCCCAGACAGACGGACAAACAGAACGTCTTAACCAAGAACTGGAAACCTACCTACGGATCTATTGCAGGAATAACCCGTTAGAATGGTCAAATCACCTTCCTATCGCCGAATTCGTCCACAATCATCGGAAACACGATGCCAGGAACACGTCCCCGTTCTTCCTCATGATGGGCTATGAACCACGTGGGATCCCTCACATCTTATCAGTATCAGACACGCCAGCAGCAGAAGAAAGACTCAGAAACCTACAGAAGATACGTGAAGAAGCACTCGCTTGTCATAACATCGCCATGCAACGAATGGCAGAAAGATCTCGCCATGGGAAATACCGACCATGGAAGATAGGAGATAAGGTATGGCTTACAGCCACCAATCTCCTGACATCTTTACCTTCTAGGAAACTTGCGCCCAAACGATACGGCCCATTCGTTATCACCGCAGTCTTATCTCCCATCACATTTACCCTAAAACTCCCAGACCAGTGGAAAGTTCACCCCACGTTCCATGCTTCTGAACTATCGTCCTATCGCGAAACAGAGATACACGGGCCGAACTACACCGAACCTCCACCTGACATTATCAATGGCGAAGAAGAATATGAAATAGAAGCTATTCTTAGCCATAAAGGCACGGGTAAACGAAGACGCTATCTCGTATCGTGGATAGGCTACTCTTCCGGAAGCAACGAATGGATACCCGAGGAGAACTTGCGGAGTTCGAAAGAGCTTTTAACAACATATAAGAAGAGGCACAAGCTAAACTGAACGAACCATTCCCCTGTAAACAAAACCCAAGTGACCAATATGCCCTTCCCCGCATCCACCTACACTCTGCCATACAACTCCACCTTCGAAACCTCCGCCCTTGACTCCAATGACGAACGATACGAAACGTACATCACCCAAGCTGAAGACCTCACCCTCATTGAGGCAGCACTTCTCTGCCCCCAACATGCCATTGAGCTCACCAGAGTTCTCTTCGGAAGAAACGCCCACTCCATCAACCTCCTCATCAACATCATTAGAGCCACCGAGATCATCGAGCGAGTCTGTCGTCTCGTTGAAGACAACACGGTCCGCCACAGTCTCATGCATATGCAGAGGCGCATACGCAACTTTGCTCTGCGCCTTATTCCTGAAGAAGTTAAAGACGATATTAGAACGGTCATCCACATCGTCTCAGAACAAACCGCAGGGGTCGCGCGCCCACCTTCCCCTATGGGCTCCACTAGAGGAGCCCCTCCTCCCTCATACCAAGACGCTGCTCCTACTCTCTCTTCTCACGTTCCTAATGAGCTACTGGCTGCGGTCAATAATCTCGCGCAGACAACGGAAGCCATGTTAGCTTCTCTCAGAGAAGAAAACCGCCAAGCGGTCCCCGTACCAGCTCCTACGGTGGAAACTATCGAACACCCTCCCCATCTTTATACTGCGTTCTCTGCTACCCGCGAAGAGATCGCTGCCGATCCAAACCAACAACACTTATCCTATCATGAAGAACAGGACTTGGCCAACGCATTGGCCTCACTCCACATCCATCCCCCACTTATCATTCCGGACTCGTTATCGACGCATACCTTCACGGATGGAATAGTACCCATGCAAGCGCTGGGAAGAACTCAACCTGCCACTCCTGCTGAGCTAATCGCGGAGGCAGAGCAACGAGGTGTAGCCATTAGGCACCCCATGCAACGAACCGATTTAACTAGGAAAAGAACGCGAGCTCGGCGCTCTGGTAAAGATAAAGGAAAGAGACGCGCCACCAGTGCAGATGAAGCACTTAGTCCTAAGCCAGGCCCATCACCCTTACGAGCGACCTCCTCTAATCCTGATGAAAACCGCGTATGCAGATACTGCAAGACGCTCGGGCATAGGCAAGTTAATTGCCCCGACTACTACTGCCGCGTCTGTCGAGAATTGTCTCCAGGCCATCTTTCATTTTATTGCCCGCACTATACTGGAGAAACCCCTACTTCGCTAACCTGGAAGGACGAAGGATTTTACCAGGCACTCACGGTCTGGGAGAACGACGCCGATGACGCATACGCAGCATTATGCAGAGAAGAAGAAATGCTCTATTCGGAGGAACGTATGAAGGCTGGACCAGAAGACGACTTAGAGTATTCTGATGATCCCATTTACTATGCTAACCAGGATGATTGAATCCGGTGGTTTCAACCCTAGTAAGGGGGTAATGTTACAGTAACATTCAGACCCCTATACTTATTTCCCATTTCACTTCCAAACGGGCCGTCCGTATCATGCTTATCTCTTATCTTGCCAAGCGGGCTGTCCGCCTCTTCTTGCTTCTATCTTGATAACGCACTTACAAGCTCCGCTTGAACACTGGTATATAAACCTACCTACCCACTGTTGTATTCCTTACTTTAATCTACTGGGTTTTACCTGGAACATTGTCCTTCAGTAAAGTCTCCAACTTTACTGTCTAAGAACCACTATTCTAAGGGAGTCATCGACACTCGCCTTAGCCAGAAACCTTGATCTCTCAATCGAGAGCAGACTCACGTCTATCTGGCATTTTGCCGATTGTCTACTCAGACAGAGATACCTCGACTTATCCCAGTCGTAACACCTGCACTTCGAGAGCGTTCGGTGCCTCCTCAGCCTGCTCTTCGAGAGCGTTCGGTGCCTTTGCAGCTTCCTATACAAGATGTGTTTTACGAGGCTCCTCTTATCAATTCATCTGAGAATGCTCGCCCAGATGGTGGCCAGCCTCCACAGCCCAACTTCTTTACAAAACCCTCGTTTCTACCACTGGAACAATATGACTTCAGTGGTATGATGTTGGGTTCCTTCGAAAATGGCGGAGATGACAACCACATTGCCGGCTCATCGACGTTGCTACCTGCTGTGCCTCAGACTTACATCACACCTCCTACTCCGACAGGGCCTGCAGAATGGGAGGGTCATCCTTACACTGACGGCTTTCCCATGGATGATGCTTTCGACTTCCCCATGGACGATACATCTGATGTCGTCCCTGCAGTGAAGGGGCGAAGATTTCAGACAGCGAATGCTGTGCTCCGAGAGGGATTCGTGGAACTCGAACGTATGATTCAAGATCTAAGTAGCAAAACAGCCATCCCCACTCATCAGATCGTCATACTTTGGAACAAGAGCCATGCGCGCTCCACCAGTACTGTCAACCATTGGAACGCTTACAGTAGTTACTTCAAGGACCACCTCAAGGACGAGCTTGCGAGGCTCGGCAGGAGGGCCCCCGAGATTCATGGCACACCAAGTGAGTTTTACATCTTGTGGCCGATGTTCTGTCATTCTAATGCGGTGATTCAAGGTGCCACTGTGCGCCGTAATTGCTATGAACTCTTCAAGGCAGCATTCCCGGACAAGTGGCAAAACATCCTCGAGCTTCATGAACAGTCAGCGATGCTCCTGGGTATTCCTCAGACGGTTGCTATGCGGGGTCAAGAGTTCCACAAATTTGGCACAAAGATCTCTGGCCTTGTGAGTATAATTCCGTCATGTTTTACTATTGTGTTACTGAGGGTAGACAGATGGACTCTGCAGCAGCTCGCTATGGCTTTGAGGCTGCTTTTGTAGCGTGCGGAAAAGTCGTTAATCAAGACGGCTCGCTGGGCCTAGCCCATACGACACCTGGAGCTGAGGGTGTGAGTATTTGTAGGCCACATAAACGTCACCTAATCACTATCTTAATTTTAGTTTTGGAAATCGCGCTGTAGGGCTGATGAAGATACTATCATCGGTCACTTGAAAGCCAGGTATAGTAAGTATTGTCTCGACGTTCCTGGTGACGAAGTTCTCATGTAATCATTAGTAACCTGACATCACTCGGTGTCGTCGAAGAGGCCTTTGATGAAGACAGCATTGGGATCGATGCCAACGTACGCGGGGCTTCAGTCCCCCCTTCAGAATCTCTCGACATTTCCAAGCATGGAATCAAGTGGATCAAGGATGAGTTGCATCGTCAAATTGGTATTTTGAGTGTATTTCATTTGTCGTTTGTTCGCTGACACTGAGGGACAGATGCACTGGGCGGAAAACTAACGTCCAACAAGATTTTTCCGTGGAAGACACTGCCATCGGAGCTCACGCGTATGTCAATGATCATCAAAGGATATCCGGAGGACATGCTCCTCCCAGGTGGTTTTCATACCACCGTAATAAAGGTATCGCAAACCTGACTCTGAAGGAGACCGGCATTGTCATCGCAGCCTTGAAGGCGGGGACCATGAGCATCAAAAAAATTGCCGAAGCTAAGCGAGGTATGTTTTTATTCAATTTCAGTCTTCGCCTGCTTACAAATGATCTTTTTATACAGCTAAAGTCCTCACTTCTGAGTGCCCAGTAGTGGAGGGCGCGCCTCCTGCAGCAGATTCGGTTCATACTGCAGGACGTCGCCTTTTTGTGAATGGCAAATCGGATCGCCTGGGTGCTCTGCGCCTGAAGCAGAGCACAGCTACTTCCATAGTCAAAGGCAAAACATCAAAGAAAGCATCGGCACTGCCTGCTTCCACAACATCTCTTGCTGACGAGTCCGATGACGAACCAAGCGTGTCTGCACCTGTCCGCCCCAGCCTCCCCCCTCCCGAGAATTCAAAGTCGTTAAGTGCCCGACGGGCCAGAAGAAGGTCGACAAGGAGGTCATTTCCTTGGCATCTAGTGATACTCCGTCTGGCTCAGAGGACCTAGATGAAAACCTGGAGGAATCAGTGGTTCTCGACTCCGATTACCAAGATGATGTTTCCTCCAAGAAGCGGAAGGCGAAATCCGAAGGCGCCTCGCGAGCATCCAAAAGAGGTCACCGTCTGTTGCGCCTGCAGAGAAGGCAGTCTCAGCAAAGAAGATGAAAGGTAAGGTACCTGTGAGGCCTAAACCCAAGGTGCCTGAGAGGAGAGCACCGTCGGGGACTGCTGAGTCCTCCGGTGATGAACATATTCGAGATGTATGAGGTATGTTTGTTCCTCTTGCATTTGCTTCTATAAGGCGACTGATGTATATTGTAGCCAAACCTGCTAAACGTCTGCTTAATGGTTCGTCAGCTCAAGGTATGAATTTGTTGACTACATTGTTACAATTTCCATTGACTGACACGATCCTTAGAGCATCCTGTGACTGCAGTCGATCCCATCGTGGATAATGACGTCGATGCTCCTGACGGTAGTGCCGTCAACAAAGCTGCAGCAGAGACTCGCTCGAGCAATGCTGATGCTACCAACAGCCTCCCCACACGTCCCTTGCCTCCCTCGCCAACTCGTCATGCTTCGGTAGACTTATTCCCGGACAACATCGTGCGTGCAGGATCTCTCGCACCAGCTTCTAAGTCGCCTGTTGTGCGACCTCCATCCCTGCAGGCGGGGAATCTCTTGGGCCAGCAGCTAAGTCGCCTCTCATGCAACCTCCATCCCTGCAGCCTGCGACAATTCACGACCAACCCATTGGGCGCAGGGAGCCTGTCATGGGGATGCCATGATCCCATCATGAGCGGCGTACCGAATCCGAGATGGCGGCTGCACCTACCGACGGAGACTTTAATGCCGAGAGTCACTCCATGACGCGGGCGCACGATGCAGACATGAGACCAGGGATGTATGGTCCACGCCCAAGGGGTCCAATGCCATCGCGCTATGGACAAGGCTTTGCTCGTTACCCGCCGCCCGAATATTACCATGACTCCCGTATGGCTCATGCCCCCCAGCCCCCCCATGGTCCTCAGCCTCAGTATCACGGTGATTACCATGATGCTCCCTACCACAATTCTCACGATGGATACGACGGTTATGTCGAGACTTATTGGCACCCTCCCAGCAGTGCATATTTTGGTCCACAAGGCAGATACCAGCATGGGTATGGGCGTGAGTATCCTAACGAGTACCCCAAGGACCAGGAGGATTGAGGACGAACTCCTTAGGCTCGCAGGCCTCATTTTTTGCATTCAGGTGACTTCCTCGGCCGCGTATATATTGAGTTGTTTCGTCATTTTTGGTTGTCGTGCTTGCTGTCGAACGTTGACGTATCTACCGTGTCCTTTGTATCTACCATAGTATCAGCCAATGCAATGTTTTGTATGTGATCAGGCCTCGTTTGACTCCTCAAGACAATCACGATCACGGAGGATTGGGTGCAGAAATGGAATAAAACATTCAAACTGGAATATGGAAGTATGGAAGTATGGATAACATACAGATACGGAGAGGCTCCAGAACACATCCGCTATCACACTTGCTGACATCTGGAGATGCTGACATGGGGAGGCAGGCAGTGAGCATCTGGAGAGGCTGCTATGTTGAGGCTCTCCAGGGAACATACCAGGAGGTTGCGCTTACCCTCTGTGATGAGGCTCTGGTTACATGCTCTCGAGGGATGGCCACACATCCTTGGAAAACTAGGGCGAAGCCTCCTGGAGGAGGGGGTCTCTTAGACTATATATTTGCTACATAATAATAGGGTCTGACGGTATGTGGGAACATCTTGAAAGTGCTGCCAAGGGTGCACCACTCTGGCTACGACTCGGAGCCTCTGCGTCATCCTGCTCCTCCAGCTGGTACTCTCGAATGGCGTCTTCAAAGGCCTTGTTCTCAGTGTGGACCCGGGATGTAGTACTAGCCGATGACAGACCGAGTGATTCAACACCTGCATGAAACTTCGAAGCATGAATGTTAGAATACTAGAGTAATAGTAAGTCAAAACATACCGGCCTACATCATGCAGATTGGTACAGATTCTCTCGAGAAGTTTGTAAGGTGCAGTGCGCTCATCAAAGCGCAGCAGTGAGCCCAAATGATTATTGTAGACAGCTCCATATGTAGCGGATGTGAACTTGATGTCTTCTTTGATGCCTGGCAGCCACTCGTCGATACAACATTCGATCTATGAATAAGACATTGTTAGTGCCCTCATAAGAACTTGAATACAAAATAAGCTCACCGCTGTAAGCACGAGTGCGAGAGCTCTAACAGGAAAGGGATTGAAGTACTTATGGTAGATGAGGCCCTCGTCGTTCCGATTTGAGAACCACATGAGGTTGATGCCCTCTTGGAGCAATTCGGTTTTGTAGACTCCCTTCTTTGACGACCAGTCCTATTATCCAATGTCAGCACACAGTAATATAGATTGTCATCTGCGTACCTTGAATATAAAGGCTGAATCGGCTTTCAACGACTCTGCCCGATCTCGGTTCTGTTGCATCACCTGCATGGAATTACTTGCCCGGAAACCATAAAAAGAACTAGTCAGCAGGCGCATCTTGGTTTTGAGTTCACCTCGCACATGTGATGTGCGATTTAAGAGCTTCATATCAATCAGACCCAGAGCGTGGTATGAACAGATTGCTTACCATTTTGACTGCTAAAGGTGTTATTTTGACATCAATATCTTTAATTTTGCATGCCTCGTGCCAGGCCTCTTTGGCCAAATTTGTCTCGACGGCGACAGAATCAGGAAACGGGGCTCGTGTGACAATCAGACATCGAAAAATTGAGCAGGCCGTTGTGAGAATCTCTTTGGAGATGTTGTCAAAGTCGCTGGCTTTGACACGTTGACGCGAACCGTCCGAGTTTTTCTTGACCTTCGGGACTATCAGGACATCTTCTAAGGACATGTTGAATTGTCGCTTGGTCCCCCGAGCTATTGGCAATGGTTCACCAGTGTTGTCGTCATCGTTGTCGTCATCCAGGTCGGTTGACTCAGACCTGTCATCGTCATCAGCGTCCAAGGTAGGAGTGTCGTCTGGAGCATCATTGAGATGGGCATTGGCCGCATTCAAGTTGCTTCGTGGTGCTGGATAAAGTCAAACAGAGGGATATTAGGATAGTCAGGCTAATATTGATAGAAAACACATACCCTTTTTTCCTTTCGTGTTCCGGTCAGTATTAGTAGGCACTATGTGTGCGCTGGTGTTGCTGTGGCGCCATCTCGGGGGAATTTTGCCTGCGCTGAACTTCAGGGCACTAGTGTTTGACAACTTTGTCTTGATGCTGTGATCGGAGAACTGAATAAAGTATGGTCAGTGGCTCGTTTAAGTTAGGAAAGAAGAAAAAAGCTCAGACCATCATATCTTCTTGCCTGTCGATGTCGCTATGCAGCTCCGAAGGCTCTTGCTCAAAGTTGTCGGGACGGTCTTGATAGGCGGCCTTCAGTGCCTTTTTCTTCTGCTTTTCCGACTTCTGTTCCTTGACTTCTTGACGACGGGTAATATGTTGAGATTCAGAAACTATAGAGGATCATGAGCGAGTAAAATACAATATTTTAGTAGTACTTACAACGGTAGGATTCTTTTTCAGTTGGTCAACGCTCTCGACCGCTTGCGGTGCGCACACTCGGTGGTGCTGCAGGCATTGACGAGGTAGTGCGCGCATTCAGCGGTGCTGCAGGCATTGACGAGGTGGGCTTAAATTTTTGCTGCTTGGAGGCAGCCTTAGTATGAGGTGCCATGGTCACTAGAGCACAAGGTGTGATTAGCGTTAGCAAAATATATAAGACCATAAAACATACAAACAACTCACAATTGAACCTTGATTGTTCGTTGATTCCAGGGCTCGTTTGGCTAAAAGCTGTGTGTTTAATGAAAGAAAGGATAAAAAGATTTGAGCGTACCGTCACAATATTTTTTCACTGTCATGGATACCCTCAATGTTAAAAAAACGGTACAAAGCTTGCTTCAAACACTCACCACACTCTGACGAATCCTCCAGCACAATGTCACCATCTGCCGGTCACAAAGACGCTGCTCGTAAAGACGGGAACTCGAGATCAAAAGGTCAGTTATCCCATTGCCCCTCCCAATTATCGCAATGTACTTACCAGTGGCCTGCAGGCCAAAGCTCGAAGAGCCTGACACAGGCCCCATGTTCCCGCGCCCTCCATTTCGTCAGACTCCAGGCCCCATCTGGTTTCCCAAATATACTTGCAAGCTCATTTTGGAGCGCTGGGAGGCAGAAGTGAAGGCCTGCGAGAACGCCAAAAAATTGCAACTAATAGAATTAGTACCAGGCACTGGCACTCCTAGCCTCTTACAAGCGAGCTTGCGAAGACTCGTTAGTGAGCGCTGGGATGCAGAAGTGAAGCGTTGTGAGGAGGCGAAGGGTGCAACTTTTAGAATTGCTTCTGGCCGCCCATGGTATTTTGAAACTAGTGTAGCGTGGCAACTAGAAGGTACAGTCATCTGGTAAAAATTTACGGCACATGTCAGAAATGCTATGGAGTTGTGCCAGGAAAATAAACTTGAACCTTGTGATGAGGAGAGCCTACCGATATTGGTGAAACAACGGAGCTAGTCTCCATAAGCGATTGCGTTCAGGTGGGTTCTTGGAAGAGCCGGGAGCTAGTCTCCATAACCGACTGTGTTCATGTGGTTTCTTGGGAGAGCTGGGAGCTAGTCTCCATAAGCGATTGCGTTCAGGTGGGTTCTTGGGAGAGCCGTCCACTGCACCCCATGGATCGTCCTTCCAATCAACAAAACCATTGGGATTGCGTTCAGGTGGGTTCTTGGGAGAGCCGTCCACTGCACCCCATCGATCGTCCTCCCAATCAACAAAACCAACATGGATAGCTAGTCTCCATAACTGACTGCGTTCTCAGTGTGCCTAGATTGAGTCCAGGCCAGGGCGCATGAAAATTATTTTAAGTAGGTACATTACAAATCAGAATCGAAACACTCACTCGAAACACTCACTCGAAACATTCACCAACCATGCCCCAGTGCTGCGTATTTTGTGGTAAGGAGTTCCCTACAAGGGGTGGTGTCAAGAGACACATAACTGGCCGCCCTGAATGTAGAAGGGCATGGGAGTTAACGATCGAAGAAACTGAGGCCACCTATGATGAAGATGGCCCACAAGTGGACTTTGCTTACGATGATGTTGGCAGCTCATTTGGCCTGCCGCTTCGTCGCTCACGTTCCAAGTCCTCCGATGCTGATCAAGGCAACCCACCAGCGCTGAAAAGTCGGAGGGTGACCATCGAGGAGGTTTCTGATGAAGATGCTGTGAGAACAAATAGTGGGCGATATTTCAAGGAATGCCCTGATGGTGGACGGACTCTGCGGGAGGGAGAAACTGGTTTTGAGAGCTATCGGAAGTATAAAAAAAGCATGGGTGAGGACGAGTGGGCACCTTTTTGCGATGAGTACGTACCCTGTTGTCTTCATCTCCTCTGCAAAATGATTGATTTCAGTCGCCAGGGAAGAATGGGGACTCGCAGAGTGGCTCGTTAAAAGTCTGGGCCAGACCCGAACCAATGATTTTCTAAAGTTGCCGATAGTAAGTTACACATTGACCGCTGAAAGAATTGGACTTACTGGTGTGACAGACACGAAACCGAATGCAACCATCCTTCCACAACAACCGATCGTTCCTCCAGAAGGTCGATGAACTTCCGCATGGAGCTGCCTGGAGCTGCAAGAAGATCAGTGTCCGGGGAAACCAAACAGACGAGAAGGGTGAACCATTGCATGAAGATGTCGAGCTTTGGATGCGTGATCCTGTGGAGTGCATCAAAGACCTGATCGGAAATCCTCAATTCAAGGATCACATGGTGTACGCACCTGCACAAGCATACACAGACTCTGCGGGACTCAACCGAGTGATTGGTGACATGTGGACTGCAGATTGGTGGGGGGAAAAGCAAGTGAGTATGCGATCCAAAAAGTTAAGCAAAGACTGACCTACAACGTCCAGAAACAGTTACCGAAAGGAGCGACCATAGCACCTATCATTCTTGCTTCAGACAAGACATGTTTGTCACAGTTCCGAGGTGACAAATCTGCGTGGCCTATATACCTCTCAATCGGCAACATTGCCAAAGAAAAAAGGCGACAACTGTCAGCACGAGCAACAGTCCTGATTGGGTACTTACCTGCAGAAAAACTCGAATGCTTTACATCAGATACACGCTCCCTTGCTGGTTACCGGCTCTTCCACCATTGTATGTCCCTCCTGCTGCAACCGCTCATTGCTGCAGGACAAAATGGCATTGAAATGGTATGCGCTGACTCGATGATCCGCCAAGTTTACCCGATCCTTGCAGCATATGTGGCGGATTTCCCTGAACAATGCCTGGTGCATGTTGCAAGGAGAACCGTTGCCCAAAATGTCTGGTTGCGGCGGATGAAAGAGGTGATCCACTGAGTACACCGATGCGGGACCCTCCATTGATAAAAGAGATATTGAAGAAGCGACAAAATGGTCAACATCCAGCTGAATTCAAAGACTATGGATTACGCACCGTCTATCATCCTTTTTGGGCTGACCTTCCACACACAGACATCTTCCTTGCCTTCACACCCGACCTCCTACACCAACTCCACAAGGGTCTTCAAAGATCACTTGGTTAAATGGTGCCTTGATATCGTTGGTCAAGCTGAAATGGACGCACGCTTCAAAGCCATACCGGATTATCCGGTCTTCGGCACTTCAAAAAGGAATCTCGACGGTGAAACAATGGACGGGTACAGAACACAAGCAGATGCAGCGTGTTTTTGTAGGGTTGCTTGCTGGTGCAGTACCAAGGTATGCTTCAAACATGCTTAACAAGGCTCGCACTGACAGAATCATTTTTTAATATTTACCAGTGGAGTGTTGGTGGTTGCACGCGCTATTCTAGATTTTTCTTATTATGCGCAGCTTCGAATACACACAGTTGACACCCTTGATCATCTGGAGAGCGCCCTTTCGGTATTTCACGCCAACAAAGAAATCCTGCGCGAACTCGAAGTTCGAGATCATTTCAATATTCCTAAATTGCACCAACTCTCGCACTACGTCCAGTCCATCTCATTGTTCGGTACTACTGACGGGTTCAACACCGAGCTTCCTGAACAAACTGCATATCGAC